>NC_047654.1:7189114-7189559 GCF_902201215.1 Prunus dulcis
TCGATCCAACGGTCCGAACATATCAAACCNGGAAATCGCACAATAGGCGAAATCCGATCAAGACTCAAACGGCAACCAAATTCAAATCCGAGCAAACCTACGCGCCCGTGACAAACAGGGGATTGCTCTGGGGATTGCTCTGGGACCCAAAGCCCCACTGCCACAGTATCCCAGCCACCACAGTGATAAAATTTTGTCCAAAGCGATAAAATTCGCCGAAAAATTCTAAAAACTAAGGGCCAAGGTTCCTACCCTAGGTTGAAAACATTAAATGGAGCCACTTTTGTTCTCGGACCTACCCCTAAAAATGGCCGGAAGTGGCCGGATTTGACATTCCAAAACCGGCCAAAACCTAGGTTATAATTTGTATTTCCTACATCAACAATTCAGTAAATCCTAACCAACCATCAGCTAGAGCACAAAAAGTAGTCGAGAAATCATACCT
>NC_047654.1:7189574-7189807 GCF_902201215.1 Prunus dulcis
GCGGCCGGAGGAGAGAGAAATCGGCGGCGAAAANTCGGGATAAACCGAAGCAGGGGGGCGGCGACGCGGCAGGGGGGCGGCGACGGNAGGGTGGTAGCGGAGGTGACGGCAGGGAGGTGGCTGAGGTACGAACGGAGAGAGAGGACGGAGGCGACGGCGGAGAGAGATAAGATNGCGGAGGAGCAAACCAGAAATGGGGAAGAAGAAGGCTCGGGTCGTTTCTGCAGATTTAT
>NC_047654.1:7189845-7189930 GCF_902201215.1 Prunus dulcis
ATCGTCGCGCAAATTGGCTTTAATGAACCTTGCGCGACGAAANAAAAATTGCGCGACGAAAACGTATGTTGGCGCGACGAAGCCG
>NC_047654.1:7189939-7190088 GCF_902201215.1 Prunus dulcis
GCGACGAATACGAAGTTGTCGCGCGTGCTCTGTCGCGCAAAATGGAATTAATGAACTATGCGCGACGGACACACAAATATTCGTCGCGCAAAACGTTGTTGGCCGCCAAAATTTTGGGATTTAGGGTTTAGCGGGAGGCTGAATCTGAA
>NC_047654.1:7190300-7213918 GCF_902201215.1 Prunus dulcis
AATGAACTTTGCGCGACGGATACTAAGCTACTCGTCGCGCAAAACGTTGTTGGCCGCCAAAATTTTGGGATTTAGGGTTTAGCGGGAGGCTGAATCTGAAGTGTCTGTGCACTTTGCGTGACGAATACCAAGTTGTCGCGCAAATTCTGTCGCGCAAAATGGAGTTAATGAACTTTGCGCGACGGGTTGAGAGACGAATACGTGTTTCTTCATCGCGCAAGTTCAGAATTTCATACAATTTTCACTAAGTGTTCAAAGGGGATGGAGGGGTGAACTGTGTGCCCCAGATTGCGCGACGAATCAGTAGTTTCACTCGTCGCGCAATCTTATGTCTGCCACTTTGCGCGACGATAGTAGTTTTACTCGTCGCGCAAATCCTAAACCCTAACAAGTAAACCCTAAACCCTAAGCCGTAAGCCCTAAACCCTATACCCTAAAATAGTTTTAATGATCCAACCGGCAAACTTATTTTTTTATACTTTGAGATCTTATACGCCAAAAATCAAAACGACCAAACATTCAGATATCAGAATACGGGACAAAATATTTCGACGGTTATAAATGAGAAGTCATGATTTAACGGTTATTTTAATTCCGATTTTGATCATTTTTTACAGCAACATTTGTTGACCCTATATGAGTACAATGAATGAATTTGATCTTCAATTTCAGATTTTTACACTAAGGGATACCACAGAAACGTTAAGTTACATGTTGACAAATGTATGAACAAATTTTTTAGTTTTTGGTGAATATATGATTTTGATAGCACAGTCAGTCTACGAAACTAGTTTCAGTCATCCAACCGTCCAACTTGTTTTTTTTATAATTCGAGATCATAGACAGCAAAATTCGGCCCAAAACAACATTCAGAGATTAAGTAACGGGGTAAAACTTTTCGACGGTTCTAAATAAAAAGTGATGATTGAACGGTTATTTGATCTCCGATGTTGATGATTTTTTGCACCAACAGTCCTACACTCCATATGAATACAATGAACTACTTCGATCGCCAATTTGAAATATATATGTGTGTACATATTATACTGTAATGTTGCCTAATATATATTTGCGCGACGAACAGTCGTCTATCGTCGCGCAAAAATCCATGCGCGACGCAACTGTATTCGTCGCGGAAAACTATTGCGACGAGGTTTTTTCGTCGCGCAAAAATATTTTTATGCGTCGCGTATGGTATTTTTGCGCGACGATAATTTTTCTTCGTCGCGCAAAGATTTTTGGCAAGGTTTTGTAGTCATCATTTTTTTATGCGTTGTATTTTTTGGAAAGGCTTTGTATTTCTTCATCAAAACCAAACTAAATTGATAATTAAGATTTGAATCGTCCGAATTTATCGGTTTGACTAGATTGATGCCACTAATCATGAACCAAAGTGAAGAAAAATAAGTGGCACACAGGTAATATTTGAGAAATAACTTAAATTTTCTGTTTAAACATGAAGAAATAACTATATCTCAAAAGAAAAAAATTAATAATTGAAGAGGCCTTAAGGCATGAATAAATAAATAAATAAATAAAAACCAATCAACAAGCATGGGATCGTAATAAGTACTGACTAAAGTATTGACTAAAGTATTGACATTCCAATTAAGTTTGTGATGAAATATGGAGAATGAATACACAACTACATATGGACAACTACATATATTCAAAGATTTGTATTACACAAAATGAATACACTAACATAATAAATTTACAAATAAATTCATTATTCATCATCTCAACTATAATAACTTTCGTTATCGTCGCTATCATCACTCTCGGTCTCCCAATCTTCTTCCTCCTCCTCCTCTATAACTGCATCTTCGGCGTTGCTAGGGCCCACTGCAACATCGTATCGGGGAAGATCACCGAGGTCAATTGTAATTGACTGAATCGGTATTTCGAATGAAGACACTCCTTCTATTTGAAACGGTTCTTGTATAACATTTGTATCTCGAAGTGTTTCCGCATCATTTTCCATTGAAGATTCTAAACGTTGGTCAGCCACATTGTCGACGCCGTTGTCACTTGGGTCTAGTTCTGGTATATCATACACGTTCCTATGATCCATCTTCTGCACAACTTTCCACCCGCTCCCGGCTTTAGGGTCATCTAGATACACAATTTGGGACGCCATGTTTGCCAAAATGTACGGGTCGTCATCATACCAAGTTCTGTTAATGTTCACAGACAGTACTCCATGGTCGATTTTAACACTTCCCGCCCTATTTGGGGTGGTATCGAACCATCGACACTTAAACATGATGACTTGGTATCGATCTTTGTAAAGCAATTGCACGGCAGTTGTCAGTTTGCCATAGAAATCAATGTCCGTACTTTCGCCTCCACCTGGGACATGGACACCGCTGTTTTTCGTACACAACTTGTCATCTCGTGCGGCCCCCAAAAATTTGACGCCGTTAACATTACAACCCGAGAACAATTCAGCCCGAATTGGGCCGAACGCCAAGTTGTATAACTCATCACTGTAAGTGGGGGAATTCGATGATTTCAATTTATTCACCTAATAGTATACAAAACCATTTACATGTTAGTCTGACAAAATGAAATACTACAATTTATATTTGTCAATTACAAAACACTTATAACTTACAGAATCCAAAAACCATTGTGGAAATAATTCACGGTGTTTCCAGGCAACCAAATGTGATGGATGTTCTCGCTTCATCATCTGTTCATGCTCATCTAAGTAGGCCATTATCTCATCACAATTGTTCAATACGAACCAATGCGCTACCTCCATGTCATTTCTAGAAAACGACTCTCCTCGTCCAGGATCTCCAAATGGTCGTGCGCTTTGGGCAAAAACAGAAAGTTTTTCATTTCTCATACCTCCGTCATTATTGCGTTGAGGACGATTGAAAACCGCCTCCACATCTTTTAAATACATTCCACAGAAAGTAAGCGACTCATATTGAACCCAAGCCTCTATAATTGATCCTTCGGGCTTTGCTCTGTTGCGTACACTTTTTTTCAGCTCTCCGAGAAGCCTGCCAAAATAAAACGATATGATACAAATTAGCAAACCGTCGATAATGATGCATACACAAATGATAAAGATTATATACCTTTCTATTGGATACATCCAGCGATAGTTGACAGGACCAGCAAGCAATGCCTCTTCCGGCAAGTGAACCATCACGTGCATCATACTTGTGAAGAAAGCTGGAGGAAATATCATCTCAAACTTGCATAGGACTTGGACAATGTCATGGCGCAACTGAAACATGTCTGTCCTTCGCAATGTTTTTGCCGTCAGTTGGGAAAAAAATCTGATAACAACATGATTGGCTTCACCACATCTTCCGGCAGTAGGTGTCGAATACCCACAGGAAGTAGGCGTTGCATAAACACATGGCAGTCATGGCTCTTAAGTCCAGTAAATTTACCCCCATCGACATTCACGCAACGTACGATATTAGAAGCATACCCATCGGAAAATTTGACAGACGATACAAACTTTAGAAACTCTTTTTTGTCATTCGGTTTCATAGAAAAGAATGCAAGATCCCTTCTAGCTTTATCATTGTCCCTATTCATCCATAAACCCCTTCGTATGCCCATTCTTTCCAAATCAAGACGAGCTTTGATCGTGTCCTTCGCCTTCCCCTCGATATCTAGAATCGTGCCCACCAATGTGTCGAATACATTTTTCTCAACATGCATCACATCTAGATTGTGCCTCAATTTCAGTTTCGACCAATATGGGAGCTCAAAAAACATAGGCTTGTGCGTCCAGTTCAAATGTGTAGAAGGTCTGGTCCGACTAACTGTTTTCCCGAACGGAGAAAAATCCAAACGGTTCAGCTGTTCCAAGATCTCATCACCGGACCATTCTCTAGGTCTGAGGCGACGCTCTGTGTTCCCGTCGAACTCTTTATCTTTTCCCCGCCATTCGTGGTCCCATGGCAACCATCTCCGATGACCAAGGTAACAAACTTTTCCTGCGTGCCAACCAGAAGTTACATCTTCCTTGCATACAGGACATGCCATATAACCCTTTGTGCTCCACCTAGAAACCATTGCATATGCTGGGAAATCATTCACAGTCCACATAACTGCTGCCCGCAAAGTGAACATCCTCCCAGTTGATTTATCGTACGTGCGAACACCGCTTGTCCATAAATCCTTCAGCTCATCAACCAGAGGCCTTAAGTACACATCAATTGACCTGCCAGGATCCTCCGTTATCAAAACAGTCATCATCATGTATTCTTTTTTCATGCATTTCCAAGGCGGCAAATTATATGGGAATGCTAAAATCGGCCAAGTGCTGTGGTGTTGGTTTAGAACCCCATACGGATTGAATCCGTCAGTGGCAAGTCCCAATCTAACATTTCGGGGATCAGCAGCAAACTCGGGGAACGCTCGATCGAACTCTTTCCATGCCTCCCCATCTGCAGGATGCCGCATCACATCATCGTCTACCCGTTTTTCCTTATGCCATCTCATGTCTGTGGCAGTATGCATCGACATATACAATCTCTGCAACCTAGGTTTAAGGGGCAGATAACGCATCACTTTTTGTGGTATCTTAGTCGCTCTATTCTGGGATGTCATTTTGAACCTCGACTCATTGCATATAGGGCATGTATCCAACGTTTCATGCTCTTTGTAGAATAACATGCAATTGTTTTTGCAAGCGTGGATTTTTTTATAACCCAATCCAAGACCATGCAACACCTTCTGTGCATGTTTATGGTCTTTCGGCAAACAATTGTCCGTCGGAAGCATTCTCTTGAAAACCCCCAAAAAGTAATCGAAACACAAGTTGGACATACGATACTTTATTTTTTCGTGCATTAGCTCCACAATGGCAGTAAGAACGGAAAAACTCTCGCACCCCGGGTATAACTCTTGGTTGGCATTTTTTAACAGTTTTTCATACTGTTCAAACTCCGCACTGTCTATTGGTGTAGGCACGTCATCTTCCCCTTCCCGATTGATGTTGGTCGATGCGAATGGAAAAGCATCCTGTATAATACCCATGACTTGATCATTAGGATCCACAATAGGTTCAACATTGTCCACTTTTGGGGCATTTGAAGACGAAGCATGGTCTACTTGTTCGCCGTGAAGGTTCCAAATGCTATATGTTTCAATCATTCCATTCCTTACTAAATGAAATCCAACATTTTCAATTGACTCAAACAACGTGTTGTTACACCTCCTACAAGGACAACGGATTCTAGTTGCACCCGGGTTGTGTCTACGCGCAAACTCAATAAAATCCTCGATTCCATCCAAGTATTCGTCTGCGCATCTATTCGGGTTCTGTATCCACCTTCTGCTCATAATTCCCGAAACCACAATCACGACACAATAATCACAACAACTTCATACGAAGTTATAATGTCACCTTATGCCTCCGGTAAGGGCCCTATCCCATTCGGGAATGCATAGTCCTGTCACGTAACCTACGGTTACATGAGATTAGATTTCGACGTGGATTAATTTCGGCAGCATCTCGACACAGTTCTTGAAGTGGGCATAGGTATAAATACCTACGTACCATCCGAAGAACGTACCGAGATGACACCGAAATCTCCACAATCAAAACCTAATCCTGTAGCCGAAGATTATGTGACAACACTATGCATTACCAAACTGTCCAAGTAATGGGACAATTCAAGAATTAATTGGACCGCAGTCATGCCTTACGCATCCATGCACGAAATCCAACTAATCTCGAACGGAAAACTACGTGTTACTAAACATAAAAATAAATGTACGAAGTTAATTTCAATTAACTTCGTACATCACAACACATTGTGCTACGTCACGCACAATTTCACAACATTATAAACATATAACTTCACAAAAAAAAGTACAAACATAACAAACAAACTTTTACAATAACATACCTTCACAATCGTTCTCCACCAACCACTAATCACAAATATCCCTAATGAGAACAAAATTAATAGCATTAGTACGAATTTACATTAATACATTTAAACTCACGACAAAAAATACATACCTAATAACAGCAGAGCAGCAGCAGGGAGGGAGAGTGAGAGGTNAGAGTGAGAGAGAGGCAGAATGCAATGCATTCTGCCTCTGCAATGGCAGATACAAATATGGAGAAGAAGGACTTTGCGCGACGAAGAAGGAAAATTCGTCGCGCAAAACGCCGTCGAGAAAACCTACTTTTCCGTCGCACAAAACAATATTTCCGTCGCGCAATCACGTGTCGACAGCTACTTTTTTGCGCGACGAAGAAATTTATTCGTCGCACAAAAATTCCGTCGCACGAATACAAACTGGCGTCACGCAAAGTTCATGCTTCGTCGCGCCAATTAAAATATTTCGTCGCGCAGGGTTGCACCGCTGTTACACTTTACGCGACGACGTACTTCCGTCGCGCAAAAACCCACCTCCATATTGGCGCCAAAATTAAGTTTCCCTCGTTTTCTTACGCGACGGTTGATTTTTTCGTCGCCCTAAGTTGTCTTTTGCGACGAAAACACTCGTCGCGCAAAATTTTTTTACCGCCATAAGAGGCGGCAAATTCCGGTCCATCTTTGCGCGACGAATAAGTTGAAGTGTCGCGCAATATATTCATGCGCGACGCTCCTTGTCGTCGCGCAAGAGTTTGGCGCCATTTTGCGTAGAAGTTGCATCTTTGCGCGACGCAATTTCTTTACGTCGCGCATAGTCTCTATCCGCGACGAAATTATTTGTCGCGCTAGTTTTCTGTTCTTTGCGCGACGGAAGTTATTTTGCTTCGCAAAAGTGTTCTTTGCGCGACGAAATTTTATTCGTCGCTCAAACTTCCGTCGCGCAAATAGTAAATCGTAGTAGTGCCGCTGGATTTCACCCTTGGTTGTACCAAACATTGATCGTTGCCATTGCATAAGTTGGATCCTGGTGGTTTTAATCTTCTCACACACTTGGTACATGAGTGTGCCTGTAAAAGAAGTATTCCATGCATTGGCAGTAATACTTTCGCAGTCCTCGTGTTGTGTCCACATACTCTCAAAGCGGAAAAAACTCCTTCTTCGCCACGGCTTCATAGTCGGCGAAGCTTCTAGGAGAATGGGGAGATGGTCTGAACTGCACGGCTCAAGGTGGTGAACTGTCTCTTGCGGAAAGAGTGATCGCCATTCACAATTAGCGAGCACCCTATCCAATCTTTCTTTTATTCCGCCATTTCTTGTGCTAAACCAAGTAAAAGTTGCCCCCTCAAAGCCCATGTCATCAAGATGGCAATCCGAAATAGCTTCTTGAAAGGCCAACATTTGTCGGACAGGGCGTATAAGACCCCCTTCTTTCTCATTGGCGTAAAGAAGCTCATTAAAATCGCCCATGCAAACCCAAGGGAGACGGGATTCGCTAGCAAGATCACGAAGTAAGTTCCAAGAGAGATGTCTGTCTTCAGTAGCTGGATAGCCATAGAAGCCAGTGAGATGCCAATGTAGTGAGTCTCCAATACCTCCTACTTCAGCATCGATATGGTGGGTGGAAGAGGATCAAATAGCTAAGTTCAACTCAGATTTCCATAATAGACAGAGGCCCCCAGACAGTCCTATAGCATCAACAACAAAGCAATAATCAAAACCCAATTGTTCTTTTATTGAATTAAAATTACGCTGCTTACAGCGAGTTTCACAAAGAAATACAACCATAGGATCTTTTGCAACGACCAAAGGTCGTAAATCTTGAACTGTCAGAGGGTTCCCAAGCCCTCGGCAGTTCCAACTTAAAAGACTTATAGCTGTCGGCGGGACTGAGCTGTCTCAGCCACCGCCGTTGAGAAGTTGGAAGGTGTGGGTGCCCGTGAACATGGTTTCTTATTCTGTTGAGCCTCCGCATTCCATTTCTTAAAAGGCCAAGCTCGTTTCTTCCCTCCCTCTGCATGTGTTGCAGAGTCTTATGCATATGCGGGAGGAGTACGTGCATGCTTTCTTTTTGCTCCATGCTTCCTCTGTTTCCCCTTTGTCAGACCAGAAGGTGCACTCTTACGGATCAAGGGACCAAGTTGAAAAGGGTCCGAGCCCAATCATAGGTTAGGGCCTGCATCTCCACAGTTGAAATGGGCACTTGTAGAAAATTGGGCCCTGATTGTTTCAGTACTCAACCACTTGGCAGCTGGTTTAGGGTATGAATCACTTCAACAAGATACATTTCTACTTATAAATATAATATTATTTTATGATGTTCTAAAAATGAACAGTTCAAATTATGAGTGTAATTGTGGCATTGTTCCAAAGGATTGGTTAGCATCATATTATCGGACCAATTCTTTTATTCAATAACTTCATATATAATCCAAACTTAAGATTTTCTTTAGTTTCACAAGGACCGACAAAGATGGTTTATTAACCTAATTTACAAATCTAAATTAATTAATTAATCAACTCATAAAACGCATGTGCAAACCATAAAATTTAAAATGAATGAGATTTAATTAATCTACAGTTTAGTTTGGAGTTATACTACCAAATATGTTCTTCACTGTATATGCGTTTCACATCATCAATAACACTAGACTTATAAAAAGACAAACTTTTTATAGATTCTCCACCATTCTATAGCTTCGTTGCCAACAAAGTATATTTTTTTAAAATTAAAAAATGGCAAGGTTCACGGGTTATCAAACTTCTGCAATCTTGATTTTTGCGACTGCAACAATGATGATTTTGCCAGGACTTGCAACCCTAGCACCCTCCCCATCAAATTTTATGTTCCTACAGGAATGCAAATCAAGGCTTCATGCTAGGTGTGGAAAAGAAGTATTCATTACAATAATTAAGGAATGGTCTATTAGTGATAGGTGTTGCATGGAGTTTGTATCAATGGGTCAATCATGCCATTTTGCATTAGTGAACAAAGCTCTTTCGGGCCCTCTATCCAAATTAAACAAGTCGGATGCTTTGACCAAGAGTGCAGAAATTTGGAATCAATGTTCTGAGCTTTCACAATTTCTATCTCCTGCAACTTCTCCATCTTCAAAAGAATAATTAGTCTTTGAATTAATTATGTATTTGATATTGAAAAATACTTGAGAATAAATGAAATCCAAGTTTTGAGACTGATGCCTTAAATTCTATATACTTATTCTCTTTTCACTACATATCTTGTTTATGGAAACACTATATCATATATTATGAATTATATTATTTTATGAATCACTTAAAAAAGATATATTTCTACATATAAATATAATATCCTGCAAATGGTGGTGATGTGGGCCATAGTAGTTGTTGGTAAGAAGTTTGTCCGCTTTAGTTTTGCTTTTTTAGTATGTTCATTTCAGTGCCCTTTTGGGTTTAGTGTGTATTATTGAAGTTTATCTAATGAAAGTCTTCTTTCAGATTTTTTTTTTAATTTATAAAAAAGAAGGATAAAAATATGAGTTTTGAGTAAAATGAGGCTTCACAATTTATAAAGTAACACAAATTCTATAGGTTCTCAATAAAATATAGAGGGTTTACAGTCAAATATTTTCATTTATCCAACGTCTTGATATATAATTAAAACTTGAGTTTTCCTTTTGTCGCACCACTAATAAGAGTGCGTCAAACACCATGATCCGTCTGAAAATCAAGCATAATCCTTGTATGAGGTTCTAAAAATAAACATACAAATCATTAGTTTACATTGTGGCATTGTTCCAAACGATTGGTTAGAACCATATTATCTTACCAATTTGTTTAGCAATTCAGTGCTACTCTATGTGTGCACACGCGTGTGTGTCTATATATCCATATATAAGCTATCTTATGTGAACATGAAATAATAATTAACCATTACTTTTCTCAAATTCATTTTCTTTTATTCTTAGGGTGAAAAAATTTCTATGACATGTTCATGTTGAATAATAGAACTAGCACTCAATTGCGATTAGCTTATGTAACAGAAAATAATAAATATAAGTTTTTGTGTAAAGTGAGACTTCACAATTTACAAAGTAATAAAATTTCCAATGGTTTTTAGTCAAAGATAAATGTTTTCCAATTAAATATTTTCATTTAACCAATAGCTTTATATATAATTCAAGCTTGAGTTATTCTTAAGTTGCACAAGAACTGACAATGAAAGTTTTAACTTTCAAAAAAAAAAAATCTAAATGATGAATTCATTCATAAACCCACAAAACGCATATGCAAACCATGAATATGTAAAATGAATGAGATTGAATTAATCTACCGTTAATTTTGGAGTTATCCTACTAAATATGTTCTTCTTTGTAAATGCGTTTCACATCATCAATAACATTAGACTTATAAAAATAAACACATGTTATAGGTTCTCCACCATTCTACAACTTTGTTGGCAACAAAGTATATTTTTAAAACACACGGAAAAAAAAAATGGCAAGTTTCACTCGTTATCAGACTTCTGCAATCTGGATTTTCGTGATTGCAACAATGATGATTTTGCCAGGACTTGCAACCCTAGCACCTGCCCCATCAAATTTGAAGTTCCCAGAGGAATGCAAATCAAGGCTTCATGACGGGTGTGGAAAAGAAATAGTCGTTACAATAATGAAGAAATGGTCTATTAGTGATGGTTGTTGCGCTGAGCTTGTATTAATGGGTCAATCATGCCACATTGCATTAGTGAGCAAAGCTCTGTCAGGCCCTCTTGCTAAATTAAACAAGGCGGTTGCTTTGACCAAGAGTGTAGAAATTTGGACTCAATGTTTCAATAAAAGAAAGGGTTTACTAGTGAAAACACGTTTGACACCAAAAAACATGGAAAAACACCCTTTTGTCAAAGAGTTCCCTTCTCCTCTTTAAAATTCCATTTTTAGTATTTTTTTTAAGTGCCTCAGAAGTTAAGAAGCTACACTGAGGTCAGGCATTAAGAGGTTCTCACAATATCTCTCTCCTACAACTTCTCCTTCTTCAGAAGAATAACTTAATCTCTCAATTAATTGTGTAATTGATTTGATATTGAAAAATACTTGAGAATAAATGAAATCAAAGTTTTGAGATGGTGGCCTTAAATTTAATATACTTATTCTCTTTTTACTACATATCTTGTTTACAACGTTCCTCACTCCTCCACCTCATCGCCTATTTAAAGTAAAGTTGCCATGTTGCGAGCTTACATAGTGAACAATGATGACGCCTTGACATGGTGGTCTAGACCTCAGATATCTACAACCTGGGGGAGCAAAATAGAAAATGTGGGTAGACAAAAAGCATATGGTGGTGATGTGGGCTATAGTAGTTGTTGCTGCGAAGTTTGTCCACTTTAGTTTTGCTTTTTTAGTATGTTCATTTCAGTGCCCTTTTGGGTTTAGTGTGTATTATTGAAGTTTATCTAATGAAAGTTTTCTTTGATTTTTTAATTTATTTATAAAAATAAATAAATAAAAATATGATTTTCTAGGGAGCAATAGTCCCCTTGTTGGACTGCTCATCCCTTGCCCACATGCGTATTAAGGATTCTGCCACGTGATCTTATAAAAATGGTCCTCGTGTTGGATCGTTTCCCCCAGTACATGATGATGATGTGTTGATTCTGGGTGTGTTTATATTTATTATATATATATATATGTATGTATGTATATGGGTATTTGTGTGGGTATATGTGTGGATTTATTTCCAGGTTGAGGTTTCTTGAGCATGTGCATTGAGAGTACTCTGTACAGGTACGAACATTTGAAATGAAGTTTGGATTTGAGATTGAATATTTGGAAATTACTTGGCATTTAATGTTTTGCAAGCATGCGCATAAGAAAGGGTATTGCTGCTGGAAAAAAGGATTTTTGGGTTTTGATGATTATATTTTATATTGACAAGTTTATTTTGATGGTTTGAAATAAATGATTTTACAATAAGGATTAAATGAATAAGTTTACATTTTTCAAGAATTTGAGGAGTATTAATTAAATGGTTTTCCTTATCGTGTATCTTGATATAAGTATAATGAATTTAATTATTTTCAAGTATCAAACGTTATATATGTACATATACAAAAGGATTTTGTTGCATAGTATTTTCCATTATTTTTGTACCAGCCATCTCAAATAATTACTTAATTACTTAATTAATTGTGGAATTATATTTTTGCCCTTGGGAGTAGGGGTACTTTAGTCACTTTTTGTTCAAGGAAGAATTTGGGGAAATGAGTAGCACCATTGCATAGAGTACATGAATACGAGTTCGTGGACATGCGGTAGGCTCAATTCCAATTTATAATGAAGAAGTTATGATGTACAGAAGTGCAGTGGCACAACTGTAAATATCGCAAAGTTCTAATTTAAGTACAGACCATATTCCTTTTTTTTTTTTTTTCTAGTTTATCTCTCTCCCTCTCTCTCTCCTCGACACTCTCTCTCTCCCCTCCAAGCGACGCCAGAGTTTTAGACGGCGAGTTTATCACCGTCCAGCCACCTTTGGTTGGGTTGAAATGTGTTTTACTAGAATTGGGATGTTGTGAAGTTTTCCTTTTGTAGCACCACTAATAAGAGTGCGTCAAACGCCCCGATCTGTCGGACAATCAAGCTTAATCCTTGTATGAGGTTCTAAAAATGAACAGTTCAAATGCTGAGTTTACATTGTGGCATAGTTCCAAATGATTGGTTAGCACCATATTATCTTACCAATTTGTTTAGCGATTCAGTGCTACTCTATGTGTGCACGCGCGTGTGTGTCTATATATATATATATATATATATATATATAAGCTATCTTATGTAAACATGAAATAATAATTAGCAATTACTTTTATCAAATTCATTTTCTTTCATTCTCAAGGTGAACAAATTTCTTTGACATGTTCATGTTGAATAATAGAACTAGCACTCAATTGTGATTAGCTTATGTACCAAAAAACAATAAACATAAGTTTTTGTGTAAAATGAGACTTCACAATTTACGAAGTAACAAATTTCCAAAAGTTTTCAGTCAAATATAGATACTTTCCAATTAAATAATTTCATATAACCCAAAGCTTCGTATATAATTCAAGCTAGAGTTATTCTTTAGTTGCACAAGAACCGACAACAATAGTTTTTTAACTTACTATTTAAATCTAAATTAATTAATTCATAAACCCATAAAACGAGTGTACAAATCATTAAATCTAAAATGAATGAGATTGAATTAATCTATTAGTTTGGAGTTATACTACCAAATATGTTCTTCACTGTATATGCGTTTCACATCATCAATAACACTAGACTTATAAAAAGACATTCTCCACCATCCTATAGCTTCGTTGCCAACAAAGTATATTTTTTTTAAATTAAAAAATGGCAAGGTTGACTTGTTATCAAACTACTGCAATCTTGATTTTTGTGACTGCAACAATGATGATTTTGCCAGGACTTGCAACCCTAGCACCCTCCCCATCAAATTTTATGTTCCTACAGGAATGCAAATCAAGGCTTCATGCTAGGTGTGGAAAAGAAATATTCATTACAATAATTAAGGAATGGTCTATTAGTGATAGGTGTTGCATGGAGTTTGTATCAATGGGTCAATCATGCCATTTTGCATTAGTGAACAAAGCTCTTTCGGGCCCTCTTTCCAAATTAAACAAGTCAGACGCTTTGACCAAGAGTGCAGAAATTTGGAATGTTTTGAGCTTTCACAATTTCTATCTCCTGCAACTTCTCCTTCTTCAGAAGAATAATTAGTCTTTGAATTAATTATGTATTTGATATTGAAAAATACTTGAGAATAAATGAAATCAAAGTTTTGAGACTGATGCCTTAAATTCTATATACTTATTCTCCTTTCACTACATATCTTGTTTAAAACGCTCATCACTCCACCTCATCGCCAAAATTTATTGATTAGTGTTACACATATGTTTTAATGGATGAAATCACTTTCATATTTATCTTCAATTTAGTTACAAAAGCCAAGACTCTCCTACAAATAAATGCTTATAGATCATATTTAAATATTGTGATTTTTAGCTCTAGAGGTTATAGGAAACACTATATCATATATTATGAATTATATTATTTTATGAATCACTTAAAAAAGATATATTTCTATATATAAATATAATATCCTGCAAATGGTGGTGATGTGGGCTATAGTAGTTGTTGGTAAGAAGTTTGTCCGCTTTAGTTTTGCTTTTTTAGTATGTTCATTTCAGTGCCCTTTTGGGTTTAGTGTGTATTATTGAAGTTTATTTAATGACAGTCTTCTTTGAGATTTTTTTTTAATTTATAAAAAAAAAAGGATAAAAATATGAGTTTTGAGTAAAATGAGGCTTCACAATTTATAAAGTAACACAAATTCTATAGGTTCTCAATAAAATATAGAGGTTTTACAGTAAAATATTTTCATTTATCCAACGTCTTGATATATAATTAAAACTTGAGTTTTCCTTTTGTCACACCACTAATAAGAGTGTGTCAAACACCATGATCCATCTCAAAATCAAGCATAATCCTTGTATGAGGTTCTAAAAATGAACAGTACGAATCATGAGTTTACATTGTGGCGTTGTTCCAAACGATTGGTTAGAACCATATTATCTTACCAATTTGTTTAGCTATTAAGTGCTACTCTATGTGTGCACACGCGTATGTGTCTATATATCTATGTATATAAGCTATCTTATGTAAACATGAAATAATAATTAACCATTACTTTTCTCAAATTCATTTTCTTTTATTCTTAGGGTGAACAAATTTCTATGACATGTTCATGTTGAATAATAGAACTAGCACTCAATTGCGATTAGCTTATGTAACAGAAAATAATAAATATAAGTTTTTGTGTAATGTGAGACTTCACAATTTACAAAGTAACAAAATTTCCAATGGTTTTAAGTCAAATATAAATGCTTTCCAATTAAATATTTTCATTTAACCAATAGCTTTATATATAATTCAAGCTTGAGTTATTCTTAAGTTGCACAAGAACTGACAACGATAGTTTTAACTTTAAAAAAATAAAAATCTAAATGAATTCAGTAATAAACCCACAAAACGCATATGAAAACCATGAATATGTAAAATGAATGCGATTGAATTAATCTACCGTTAAGTTTGGAGTTATCATGCTAAATATGTTCTTCATTGTAAATGCGTTTCACATCATCGATAACAATAGACTTATAAAAATACACACATGTTATAGGTTCTCCACCATTCTACAATTTCGTTGGCGACAAAGTATATTTTTAAAACGCGCACACCAAAAAAAAAAAGGCAAGTTTCACTGGTTATCAAACTTCTGCAATCTAGATTTTCGTGATCACAACAATGATGATTTTGCCAGGACTTGCAACCCTTGCACCTGCCCCATCAAATTTGAAGTTCCTAGAGGAATGCAAATCAAGGCTTCATGACGGCTGTGGAAAAGAAATAGTCGTTACAATAATGAAGAAATGGTCTATTAGTGATGGTTGTTGCGCTGAGATTGTATTAATGGGTAAATCATGCCACATTGCATTAATGAACAAAGCTCTGTCGGGCCCTCTTGCCAAATTAAACAAGACAGTTGCTTTGACCAAGAGTGCAGAAATTTGGACTCAATGTTTCAATAAAAGAAAGGGTTTACTAGTGAAAACACGTTTCACACCAAAAAACACGGAAAAACACCCTTTTGTCAAAGAGTTCCCTTCTCCTCTGTAAAATTCCATTTTTAGTATCTTTTTTAACTGCCTCAAAAGTTAAGAAGCTACACTGAGGTTAGGCATTAAGAGGTTCTCACAATATCTCTCTCCTACAACTTCTCCTTCTTCAGAAGAATAACTTAGTCTCTCAATTAATTGTGTAATTGATTTGATATTGAAAAATACTTGAGAATAAATGAAATCAAAGTTTTGAGATGGTGGCCTTAAATTTAATATACTTATTCTCTTTTTACTACATATCTTGTTTACAACGTTCCTCACTCCTCCACCTCATCGCCTATTTAAAGTAAAGTTGCCATGTTGCGAGCTTACATAGTGAACAATGATGACGCCTTGACATGGTGGTCTAGACCTCAGATATCTACAACCTGGGGGAGCAAAATAGAAAATGTGGGTAGACAAAAAGCATATGGTGGTGATGTGGGCTATAGTAGTTGTTGCTGCGAAGTTTGTCCACTTTAGTTTTGCTTTTTTAGTATGTTCATTTCAGTGCCCTTTTGGGTTTAGTGTGTATTATTGAAGTTTATCTAATGAAAGTCTTCTTTGATTATTATTATTTTTTTATTTTAAAAAAAAAAGGGATAAAAATATGAGTTACTGGGGAGCAATAGTCCCCCTGTTGGACTGCATATCCCTAGCCCACATCGTATTAAGGATTCTGCCATGTGGTCTTATAAAAATGGTCCTCGTGTTGGATCGTTTTCCTCCAATACATGATGATGATGTGTTGATTCTTGGTGTGTCTATATTTATTTTATATATATGTATGTATGTATATGGGTATTTGTGTGGGTATATGTGTGGATTTATTTCCAGGTTGAGGTTTCTTGAGCATGTGCATTGAGAGTACTCTGCAGAGGTGCGAACATTTGAAATGAAGTTTGGATTTGAGATTGGATATTTGGAAATTACTTGGCATTTAATGTTTTGCAAGCATGCGCCTAAAAAAGGGTATGGTTGCTGGAAAAAAAGATTTTTTGGTTTTGATGATTATATTTTATATTAACAGGTTTATTTTGATGGTTTGAAATAAATGATTTTACAATAAGGATGAAATGAATAAGTTTACATTTTCCAAGAATTTGAGGAGTATTAATTAAATGGTTTTCCTTATCGTGTATCTTGACATAAGTATACTGAATTGAATTATTTTCAAGTATCAAATGTTATATATGTACATATACAAAAGGATTTTGTTGCATTGTATTTTTCATTATTTTTGTAACACCCATCTCAAATAATTACTTAATTACTTAATTAATTGTGAAATTATATTTTTGCCCTTGGAAGTAGGGGTATTTTAGTCACTTTTTGTTCAGGGAAGAATTTGGGGAAATGAGTAGCACCGTTGCATAGAGTACATGAATACAAGTTCATAGACATGCGGTAGGCTCAATTCTGATTTATAACGAAGAAGTTATGATGTACGAAAGTGCAGCGGCACAACCGTAAATATCATAAAGTTCTAATTTAAGTACAGACCAAATTCCTTTTTTTCTAGTTTATATCTCTCTCTCTCGTCGACGCTCTCTCTCTCCCCTCCACGCGACGCCGGAGTTTTAGATGGCCAATTTGTCACCGTCCAGCCACCTTTGGTTGGGTTGAAATGTGTTTTGCTAGAATTGGGATGTTGTGAAGTTTTAATGATTTTATGTTGTACTTTGGGTAGTATTATTATTATGATTATAAATATGTGGTTTGGGATATGGGATTTGTGTGACTACACACCATGTGTTGTACTTTCCCCTGGTTCGTTATGAAAAGGATGATGAAATTATGGAAAAGAATTATAGTTGGTCTTTGGGACCCATCATGGCACACATATACTTTTTGGGAGGTGTGTCAGGATGTTAGTCTACGCGTATGACTAGATCAGCCGCACGTGCGATGCAGGTCTCAGAGTGCATGCTGGGGAGCAAGAGTCACCCAATTGGACTGCACATCTCTAGCCACTTGTATGATGCACGATCCCGACATGTGGTTGAGAATAAACAATCCTCGAGTTGGATTGTTTTCTTTGGTACGTATCTTGATGTGGTATGTGTGTGTGTGTGTGTGTGTGTGTGTGTGTGTGTGTGTGTGTGTGTGTGTGTCGGGAATATAAAGGTTTCAAGTATCGAATGGTATATGGATAAAGATGGATTTTATTTCATGGTTTACATCGTTTTTCTAAAATGGCGGGGTTAGTATGTTTAGATATAATTTTTGTTATAAATTTAATTTTTGTCCACTCACAATTTCTTGTTTTGCGCCCCCAAGCATAACTCGACAAGATTCACTGGTCCACGTCAAATATTTTGTATAGCACACGCCACTACTTGTACGATATTTGTTTATTTCTTTTTGAACTCCTAATACTTCTGCAAACTAAAGTTTTGTAGAAAGCCCTGATATTACCCATGTAGGGTTGAATTTGAGGCCGAAGGCCTATGTTGTAAATTGTGTGCTTTAGCATTGTGTGTGTTGCCATTTGGGATTATTTATCACTTGTTTGCAGGTATTTATAATTTCGGAATGTCCATTTTTCAGGGGAGATTCTGCTGAAATTTCGATTGAAGTCTTGACCCGATTTTTGTTTAAATCGAGGGCGAAAGGGTTATGTTAGTAAGTGGGCTTGGCATTGGTTAAATGCTGGACATGAACATGGTTCGTCACAGATTCCAAAAGAGGAATCCGGGGCGGGTCTCGTCAATTTTCTAAAATGGAGGAGGTTATTTATGTTGAATGCTTTGTTTTTGTCCACTCACATTTTCTATTTTGCGACCCCAGATTCTAGATATTCGAGGTTGAAACCACCACATCGAGGCATGGCCGCTGTCCCCACTGTAGGAATTCCTCATTTATCTTCTTCTACTTTCCTTTTCCCCAGGTTGTAAACTAAATATTTAGTTGCTCTGCTTGCTCGTTTTGAGTTTGGGTAGAGGGTGTGAAGCGCATTTGAATAGTCTTAACTGTTGTGCATGCCTTTAGCTTGTGCATGCTAGAAGTTGGGTTGTTCTGGTGCTTGTTTGCAGGTATTGTAAATTGAGAAATGTTCCACTTACAGGGTAGACTCTGTCGACATTTCAGTAGAAGTTGGAGTCCTTACAACTTTAAATTAAGAAAGAAGAGCACTTTAGTAAGGTGGGTCCAACATCGGCCAAATGTAGGATGGCAAATAGGGTTCGTCGTGGGTTCCAAGAGGGAATCCGAGGCGGGTCGTGTCAATTTGGTATCAGAGCATTAGATTCAATTTCTTGTGGACTCCACAGCTCGTGTGCATTTTTAGTATCGTTAAGTGTAGTGTGTTTTGTTTTGAAATGATGCATCTTCGACATGGGTGACCTCCTAAGACGTTTCAGCTACATTTCATAAGTTCGTCTCTTAGGACACATGGTGAACTTGAAGTTCTGGGCTGTTAAAATTGTTAATGCCCCAAACACCATGCAATAGATTTCTTCGGTAATCGTACGAAAATATCATCTAATACTAGAAAATATTTCAGTTCAATAAAATTTCATATCATGACATACGATAAGGAAACCTATTAAATTAATACTTCTCAAATTCTTGGAAAACAATGTAAACTTGTTAATTTAACTCTTCTTGTAAAACCGTAAATTCAACACCACCAAATTAAACCCGTTAATATAAAATATAATCATCAAAACCCAAAATCCTTTTTCACGCAACCATACCCTTGCAAAAATATAATATGCCTAGTAATTTCCAAATATCCAATCTCAATTCCGAACTTCATTTCAAATGTTCATACCTATGCAGAGTACTCTCAATGCACCTACTCAAGAAACCTCAATCTGGAAATAAATCCACACATATACCCATATGAATAAATATATATATATATATATATACACACACACACACACACATATACACACACACACATTCACCACACCATCATTAAGTATCGGGGAAACAATCCAATGGGGGGATTGTTTGGCTAGACCATGGGATAGCATCACATTACCTTGTGACTAGGGTTGAACAATCCAACCGGGTTGAGCAGTCCTGAAATAAGTCTTACGCTCATAGACATCCCCGTCAATGGCTCTACGGTACACCCTCTCAAAGGTGCCTGGGTCCCGACACACCTCTGAAGAGTTACCGCGTGTCGAATGTATCCAAATATCCATCGTATCCAAGGCGAGGTACATGTACAATCCATAATTCCAATTTCCAAAAATAGGTTTCCAAATAACATATATATATATATATATATATATATATACAGTCCTGATCTCTTGGACCACAGGGGTCCAAGAGATTTGTGGTCACACACCGTTAGATGTAAATTCAACGGTTCACTCACTCTTGCACTCCTTTTAAAAAACTTTTTTGAACCATTGAATTTACTGTTATAAAAAATAATAGTTTTCCTCTTTCCGTAAAGCCAAATACAAAACATTTATATTATAAATAACATATAAACAAATTGGAAAGCTTTGAAGGTATAATAAAATTGAAGAAAACAAAATAAAGGTAAGTAAAAGGAAAATAAATAATAAATAAGAAGGTGAGTTTGGTACGGTGAAGCACGTCAAAGACGCTGTCCTAAAGCCTTTGTAGCCTCCCTACGTGCAGGTACTGACGGTCTACAAGACTCCAAGATACGACCCTTTGTACACAAACTCAAGATCCGCTATAAGCACGTTCACAGACAGATATAGGTATCCAAGTCACATAACCATTGCCCAAAATAATAATAATATAAAGTAGAGAATATATGTAAAAGTAGACAAGGAGAGAATTAGAATGTGTATGTGATATTCTGATAATGTATTGTGTGTTATTGTGTGTATTGTGTGTATATCAAATGTGAAGGAGGAGTGGCCTTTTATAGGCATCCAAAAACATGTAACCTTCACCAACCATAAAAGTTCACCAACCAAAAAAATTAAGGCATTCACCAACCAGAAATAAAACCTAAATATTAAATATTTATAACCCCCACAATAAATAAAATAAAACAGTCAAAGTAATTAAATAAATAAAACGGTTAAATTTTTAAAACCTTTTAAAATTCCAACAATCCCCCACAAGGTTTTCAAAATTTTACCATGACAAAAAAACAGTGAAAAATATATAATATATATATGGGCAATATAATACTATGTAATAGGTGTAGGTGCCTTCCGGGCTTGAACCTTCACTTAGTGATGATAGTCTCCATTTGAGGAACCTGAGTGTACACAGTATTGAACTCGGCACCTTTGACCAAACTTCAACATATCCCACACATAGTATTAGTTGAGACTTGGATGCGGGGCAGCGCTATTTATGGCCATGCGCTAATCTTGATTCTCATGAGAGTTACTAGAGAATAGCCCAATTCTCATAGTCGCGGCCTCACGACGTCTCTCACTTAGGTGAGTTCTCCAAGAGTACATGTGACCTGCACCCTGTGGGAGTTTGCCCGCCTCGAAACTCATTCAGGGATAAATCCCTTCCTAACGTCACATAAAATAGCACTTTTGCCTTAGGGATGAGCAGAAGAATATCTCAAGGATATCTCCATAGTTTTATGAGTGCTATATGAGTCACGCAATATGGATTGTTTCTACCACATTGAACTTCCTTCATGGGATCTCCAATCACAGAAGTTGGGTTACCTCCCTAGGTGACTCCCTTATGGGCTTAAGCACATCCCCCTCGACATTTTGCATTAATAGCCTCCTCCACGAGGCATGCATATCAAAACTAGCCTTCACAAGGCATATATAATGTAGGTCATGTCTTTGTTCTCCATTTTAGCGCTCTTTAAACCTGCATGTTATTAAAATATTTCCTACACAATCTTGCACACAAATAATTAATGGATTTCACCTCAGTATAATTGGAAATTAAATACGCATTGGTATATAGTTAAGTATAATGGAAATACATCATACATTAAATCTTCTGATCAAGAGTACCTCTCAAGTCCATGAAACTTTGAGTACACCTGCTACCACTTATGAACAACAATATAACAATTAATTCATTAAATAAATTTAACTATAAACACTGAGTATTTCAGGATACCCTTACTCCCTTTTGTGCACTCCAAATGGTTGAAATCATGATCACATATCCAAGTTGAAATTGTATCTTGTCGATTCTCAATATGAACCTATAAGACAATAAGAAGTCTCTACCAAAATTTTATGCCAAAATCATCATTAGTTGCAAATATTTTCGTATCAAATTGAAGATAAATTAGTCTCATAATAAACTTGCATAATGAAACAAATTTCATATATGTTTGCCAATAAAATATAAAAAGTATTATGTCACTAAATGAATCTTTCCCATGAGAGCATAAAGAAATTGAAAACACACAAAAATATGGGAAAGAGAGAAGGAAATGAATCTAATATTTTCCAGTATAAAAGCAAAAATTGCTTAATGTTACTAACAAATAAAATTACAGTACTAAAGTTCCCATTTAGGAAAATTCAACTTCCACAAATTGGTCCACACGTTTTAAAATAAAAATATTAATAATTATCAAAACGCAAATAACATAAGCATTGAGAGTTAATTAAAATAGAATAAATCTGAATAAAGGAGATATGAAAACTTATATAATAAATGTACAAAATAACTTCAGTTTTAAAGAGGTAATCAAATCACTCAAAAACTGGAATATTAAATTTTAAAAAATAAGTATTGATATTAATTTTGTATTTGAAATACCCACAAAAATTCCAACAAATACTCACATAGTTAACGACAACCTCAACCCCCACAAATTAAGGGAATTCTCAAATATGTGAAGATTGTACCAAAATTTATTTAATTTTAAATTCATAAGATATGTACTCACAGTCATCTTGATAGTCATTGTAAATATAAAAAAACCATCGAAAGCCTCAAAAGAAAAAAATGCCTCAAAAATTTAGGGTTTGAAAGCCTTACACCAAAACTCAAAATTAATGCCACTTACAGTGATATAATTTATTATTTCATTTCAGTTTTCTCAGGAGGATTCCACAGTGTACACTTCATGGCAATTAACTCAATGTGACATCTGTCAAGACTTTATAATCAAAAGAACATTAGTTCACTCAATATATTTGTATCAAGATTAACTCAAGTAACTAATATGAAGGATTGCACAATCGAAATATATAGGCGTTGGAAACTTTAAAAAGAATCCAAGGCATTAAAACAAAGATGTAATTAAATTGCATAAATGATTAGAACATTAAAGGCAATAATCACCTAACAATATCAACAATTTTACTGCCAAAATAAAAGCTCTAAATGTCATGAAATTGACATTAAAGTTTTGAAACTAAAGCTGCATAAATTAAAAAAAGAAATAAAATCTCGTAATTGAATGTGAAATGCAAAAGCTTCCAAAAGAAGTTAAGAGCAATTAACTAATTCTGGAATCAAAAGGAGCTAACGTCCAAGGTGTTAAAGTGATACATTTATCCTACAAAAAACTGTAGGTTTTTCTCCCAAATTCAAAGCAATGACAGCCATCAAAATAAAGAATAATTAGGCTCAATAAAACTTGCAATAATATCACATAAATTCTTTGCACGTTTTTGCAAAAATTAATAGATATAAATGAAAATAAGAATCAATATAAAAATTGAATACACAGATAGGCCAAATCTAAAACTGACGCAATATTAGATTTTGAATTCAGAATTAAACTAAAAAAAACTGTTTGCACCTTTTTTCTTTCAAGAATTTGAAACCAAAGTAAGTAGTATACTACACAGATTTGCAAGGATGCAACAATTGAATATTCAAATCAAATTTATCTTCATAAAAGAAAACTTAATTGTCTGTTGACCAATAATGCTTTATTCCTTCATAATGCATTAAACCACATAAAGATAGTGTATAAAAACCCAACATTAAAACAGTAATTGCAAACACTAAACTTTAGTGCTAAGAATATATTATAATTGGTTCTTACGTTGGTATGAAGGACTTCCAAAAGTAAGAACAATAAAATGACATTAAGTCCAACAAAAAATAAGGGACCGTTATATAAAAGAAGATTGATGGCAACCAAAATGAATGAAGGCAATGTA
>NC_047654.1:7214018-7232340 GCF_902201215.1 Prunus dulcis
AAGTCTCTCTCAATTCTTAGTGAGGTGTTCTTAGCTATTTGCTCCAATAATTGTACACATTCATTGTTTGAAGTGCCCCCTCTCTTGGCCTTTGCCGCCTTTCTCCCAATAGGTCTCGGCGGACGTGGGAGTGGTGACTCCGTTTCCATTGGGGAGTCCAATGGCGAATCGGTTGATGGTGAATCGTGGAGCGGCGTCTCATTCAACACAACCGGCGGACCGGTGGGAATAATTTTGAATCTCGAACAATCCTTCACAACTTCCCAACATTGGAAATGCATGAAACTTTTTTTGCCTTGCCCCATGGCACCGAACCACATTTGTGCTTGTATGATCTATTAAAAATAAATAATTGGAAGTGCAAGAAAAAAAATTATTATGCAAGAAAATATAAACTATTTTGAAATGCAAGAATAAAATTGATTATGCAAGAAAATATAGACAAATTGGAAATGCAAAAAGAAAAAAAAAAGATTATGCAAGAAAAAGAAATAGAATATGCAAAAAAAAAAAAGTTACATTAAATTGATGAAAATGGCAATTATAAATATTTTACCTCATCGGATAGATTTTGACCGCTTCGAATGTTCTCCCTTGCTTTTGTCAAGGCATTTCTCCATTTGCCTAACTCTTTATTCAGAAGTTTCCATCTACTAGACAACGCCATTTCGGTCCGAATGGAACCCGATCTTTGACAAAATTCTCCATGAATTTTGCTCCACATATGATGGAACTTCATCTCATTGCCCGTGATAGGGTCATGACTAACGTTCACCCAAGACTGACACAACGCAATATCTTCCTGAGTTGACCACGAGCCTCCGGTTTCAACAGAAGATGCCATTTGTTTTTTTTTTTTTTAATACAAATGGAAAGTAGTAGAAAAATGTGAGTGGAGAGTAAAAAATATTGGAAGGAGAAGAGTTTGTATGGAGAATTGGTGTGGGAAGTGAAAAATGTGAGTGGAGAGTAAAAAATATTGGAAGGAGAAGAGTTTGTATGGAGAATTGGTGTGGAAAGTGAATAATGTGAGTGGAGAGTAAAAAATATTGGGGATGGAGAAGAATTGTATGAAGATTTTGTGTGGAAAGTAAATAAAATGGTTAGGTATTTATAGGAAAAAAAATATAGAATTTTTTGGTATTTTTTTATAAAAATTTCAGAATTTTTTTGAATTTTTTTAGCCAAAAAAATAAGGACCGTCGGATTTCTGGAAAAAAACCATCGGAGCATCCCTGTCGCGACACGTGGCACTTGCCCGTTGGGTTCTGTCAGGGCTGACGTCATCGCGTGGAAATCAAAATTTGGCGAGTGTAATTCACGCGCCAACAGTATAAAAAAAAAAAAAATTTGAGTTACCGTGCGCTGACGTCACAAAACTCGGGCTGAAGCCCAGGCGGAACTTGCCCTTGGGCCTGCCCGGGCTGCTTCTCTCGCGCTGGAGCGCTGTTGGGCTCACCTAGGAGGCCTTTCTCCCGGTTTTGGTCTTGCACTGGAGATGCTCTAAAGGGTTTCAAGAGAGAGGAGCTAGCGAATTCAGAACCAGCTAAATGCTATTGAAGCCCGTCTCAATGGGACTGTCTGGAATCCATTGCATCCTCTTCTTGCAGCTGCCGGCAGGCATAGATAACATTCAATCTATTCACATATGGCCCTTATTCATCAAGGCTTTGAAATAAGCTGCTAGGTAACACTATTTTTGGGATGTGTATGAGGGTAAAGTCTAATGGTAACAATGAAATTAGAATATTACATTGGATATGGTATTATATGGTTTAATAATAATAATGTGGTATTTTTGTAATGAATAATGCTACTCTTGCCACATTTGTATATTACATTTCCATACGAGTTTTTATAAAAAAATAATAATAATGAAAATTTACTCCTCATTTTCATGAGTGTTAGTTTTTATAAAAACTTTCAAAAGCAGCCAAACAGTCACCTAAAAAGACTCAAATGCCCTTAGAACTAAAACCTACTTAAACCTAAAAAGCAAAACTCTGTTTGAGACTTGCGAAGAGAAAACTATGATGGATTCAGCCGCCCTCAACCATGGAAAAAAAACTAAGATGAATAGAAAATTACCAAATATATATATAAAACCTTTAAAAAAAACTATTACAATAAATCATACGAGCTGCAATATAATCATATGTATTCACACTGAAAACTATAAAATTTGACGCATAAAAAAAAAAAAACTAACAAATTTGATGGGTCCACCCGCTCCACACCGAGGCCTTCTTTCTTTGGTGTAATTGTTGATTTTCAACAACAACATTTTTCTTTTCGAAATATATGATGGAGATTTTGACTCATTATTCAACAATTTACTACTCATTACAAGATGGGTTCAACAGAAGTGGTCTATGTTGGTTAAGGAAATAACTTTTGGAGACATGGGGAAATAAATACTCATATTTTCTGGAGAAATATACTTGGAAACAATGGGTATTTCATAATCCTTGGAAACTGGGTGGATTGCAAAGTCCATCTAATAAGCTTTGCGGCAAAAACTTGTTGAGGGTTGGTTTGTTATAATCTTTGTGTGAGCTGAGGAAGTCATGTTGCTGTACAAAGCTTGGTGTGGGGGACCATGTGGATGTTATGATTACTATAGCTCATATAGTCATGCCTAACACCATACACGCGTAATGGCAGTACATGTGGGCTTGGTAGGTATTCCATGACTCGAACGAACCACTGCAAAAAAGTGATCACAACTTCTAGTATAAATACTGTGTCTGTGTGTGAGAACTAAGCAGCATATTTAGATATATATATATATATATATATATATATATAAGGCATAATATATGAGATATTAGATCATCAGCATGCCATTAATATATGAGATATTGGCAATGTTAAAACTACTCCTTCTTGTGCTCTTGTCAGCGGCTTCTCTGCAAGCTATCACCACTCATGGGCAACCGTATGACTACCTACAATATGTACTACAATGGCAGAAGACGAAATGTTTGAAGGTCGGGAAACGGTGCACTCCAGAGCATCAACCATATGAGAAGTTCACTACTCATGGCCTCTGGCCAACCAACCTCTCCAAGATATTGACATGCAAATCAGCTTCAAAATTTAGCAGCACTATGGTACGTATATATTTCTTTATTTCTTAAATCTTTTTATTCTTTCTTTAATGTACTTTATATTCATTCCTTTTATTTACAGTTTTCATTTATGATCGATTGATCTGATATCGCCAAATCTAATTATAGCTTTCTATCTTATAATAATATAATTAATTAGCTGCAAAATGATGCTTCATTGCTATCGAAGATGAAAGAGTCCTGGCCAAATCTGGAGCAGAGAGTTGCCCAAGGAAAAGACAACAATATGTGGTTTTGGGCGATGGAGTACGAAAAACACGGTACATGTGCCAAGTTTTCTAGCCAGAATACTTACTTGTCAAAAGCATGTGATTTGTGGGAAGAAAACAAGATTAAGGAGATTTTTGAGCACCACAAAATCTTTCCAACAAACGTGACGTCGTATAAAGATATTTTGCTTATGAATGCTATTCAAATGGAAACTCGCAGTTCTCCTCTCCTTCTTTGCCATAGAGTCAACGGCGATTATTTGTTGTGGGAGGTTGTCCTTTGCTATGACGACACGGCTAAAAAAAGGATGAATTGTTCTGATCAAAGTGCAAGACAAACAAATTGCGGAACGGACATCTATTATAAATAATAATTAGAGTATTACAAGTAAATAAAAGATATTGAGGAAGCTGCAAATTTTAAAAGTTAGTTCCTAACAATGGATATTGAGGATGTCCTTAGCAAATAATTCCAAGTCAGTCACTCAACAATAATTATAAATACAAAACTATATATAAATTTATCTTATAAGTGATGTTTTAACTTTTTAATTTTAATTGTTTGTGCAAAACTATAGATATTTTAGAAATTACGCTTTACTTGATTACTCTCATAATATCAATACAGATCATGAAGTGTTGTCATTGCACATAAAAAAACATATATAAATTTAAATATATCCATACTTGAAATATACATAGTAAATTTAGGTTTTAGCCCCAATATACATTAAACATTTCCATGAATCACAATCTTTCCAATCGTTTTATTAGTTCCTAAACTTTGACCCAATTTGCATTTGAGTACCTCAATTTCCAAAATAGTTTTTGTGGTCCTTTAACTTTAGTTTCGTTTGGTAAATGGTTCTACCGTCAATTTTGTTAACATTTTTTGCAAAATGCAAAGGCGAAATGGTATTTTTATATTAAAACCAAAAAAAATGAATACAAAAATATTTTAAAAATAGCAATAAAAGAAAATCAAATTAAAAAACCAACAAAAATAAAGAAAAATAAGGGGAGTAGAAATCGGGATAGAGGGGAAGAGAGATAGTTTAATTTGAATTTTGTATTCATATTTTAATCAATTTTGCTACAAAAATACCATTTTGCCCCTGCATTTAACATAAAAGTTAACAAAATTGACTGCATGACCATTTGTCCAAACGAAACTAAAGTTAAAGGATCACAGGAATCATTTTGGAAATTGAGGTACTCAAATGCAAATCGGGTCTAAATTTAGGGACTAATAAAACGATTAACCTCCCATATATTATTTATTCTTGTCTATATATGAGCAAAATACTTGAAAAGAATGAAGGGGGATGCTAATAGTTCAAACTCAAAGCCACTCTAACATATGACTTGCTCATTCATCTCGAACTTTGTCCAATTGCGTTTTGGTGTAGTTGTCCTTCCGTTTCATAAGTCTCACATATTGAAATAAACATGAAAAGAGCATATAAAATGGTGAGGGCCTGCAGTGCTCCGCTTGGATCTGGCATTTTCAATCCTATATCAAATCTAAGAGCATGCAATTTCTAGACATAAAAGTACACAATAAATCATATAATTCATAATTCCATTGATTAATTTTCAATAAATTTTTTTATACGCTATATTGGGGAGGGGAAACAGAACCTAGGACCTCAACTCAAGTGCAAGGCTAAATGCTTATATCTAATAACGTTTAGCATAAAACAAATACATATGCCAGTGAGGCATATAGCTTAGGCCCCGTTTGGGATTGCTGTTTTTGGCCAAAAACCTGCTTCACTTTAAAGTTGAGCAGTTCAAGGTGTTTGGTAAAAATAAAATATCCTGATTATTTTAAAAGTAGTGGCCTTTTGACAGCAGCTTTTAAAAGCAGGCTCTATGTTGCTTTTCAAAGCTGCTTTCAAACTAAGTAGAGATGAACCTTTAATGAATTTTTTTCATTCCCAAAATACCATAATTCATTTTATAAAATAACACCACCTCTACTTCCACATCCAACTCCACACTTGCACCACCACATTCACTACCTACATAACAACCGCCACCGCCACCGCCACCGCCACATCCTCCTCATCCTTATCCTCTGCCACCACTACCACCACCTCCACCACCACCAACTCCACCTTCATCACCACCACCAACTCCATCTCCATCACCACCACTATCACCGCATGATTAGTACATAACACTTTCAACATCATGTCTATTTTAGTCATTATTCACAGTTACAATAATTTTATATTAAAATTTACCAAACGTTTTTAACATTGCTTTTTGTACTAACAACACTTTAAAAATATTGTTTATCAAACATAGAACTACTTTACTTTACAGCTAATTATTTTCAAAGCACAGCAGAATCAACTTTTTTATAAAAGTGACAGCAATCCCAAACTGGGTCTTAGTTAGTTAAGCTCTTCCACATCCACCCATATGGGTAGAGGTTTGAAACCCCTAGGTACCCAATAAATATTTGCGTAAATCCTCCCTCCTCCAATCGCTTGTACTAAAAAAAACATATTAAATGCAACCAAAAAACTCATATTATCAAAATAAAAATATGTTCAACAACATAATTGAAAGTGTACACATTTTAATGTGTATTTTCATAAAAAATTGAACTTTTTTGGACTTTAATAGCTTAATATATAGTTGGTTATAAAAAAGTCAAATATATATATGGTTTTTTTCCCCCGAAAAACTCCCTAGGCTACAGCCCACTGTAGCCATTAACCTAGTTCCGCCGATGAAAGTTGATTCCTCTTTTTTAACCTTAGTCACCTCTTTACCTTTCAAATACTTACCATTTAAAACATCCCGCTAAAGGCCCTCATGATGTTGTAAAATCCTCCAACCAACTTTAGCAAGAGATTTATTAACAATATTGGCTCTTTTAAGACCCAATCCACCAAAGCATTTTGGATGAGAAACCTTCTCCCAACTCACAAAATGCACATTCACACCCTCATGGGGAACTTAGAGGTTTGCATAGCATAATTGGTCTTTTACATTTGCTATTATATTTTATAGAAAGTATGTGAGAGAATGAATATGATATTTTATTATAAAAAGTAAGTGGGGTCTAATATACCTCTTTACTTTGAAGTAGGTAAATTGCCTTGTTAGGGAAAGTGTGTATATTTTGCCTACCTATTTGCCTCTTCCCTTGGAGCATGAAAATGCTAATGTGGCAAGACAAATAAGATTTGCCTAATCTTTTGCCTCTTCCATTGAAAATGTTCTTAGTTTTGTAGGATGAAGTTCAAAGTAGAGGAAGAATCATAGTCTAGTAGTACTTCTCTATGTGACAATAGAAGAAGTCTCAAATTTATAATCATCAACGATAAAAAAGATCAAATATATCAAATATTTGACCCATTCTCGTAACCAAAAAAAAAAAAAATGTTGAGATTCTAAGTGGTGTTTGTTACTCCAAGTCCAAGTCCAATGTAGAAGAAAATTTTGCGTGGGACAAAATATTCAAGTTAAAAGTTTGCTTGTGTTAAAAAACTGAAAAATTATCATTACTTTGAACACTTATTATGTTTTAACTGGATTGTTTTACCACTCATTATTTTAGTGTGGCACAATTCATAATGCATTTTTTTCTTATTAGACTCGAGTAACCTTTCTGGTGATCAAAAAGTGGCATTTCAATCAAATAGTATGACCTAAAATGTGGAATTTGAATCTAGTTGTAACTGTTGGTAGCGAGGGGGCAAGGATATGATTGCTAAAAGGAAAATGCCAGGATACCACATTTATAAACTATATTATGTATCACCTCTGTAATAGAAGTGGATCCCATTGTATTGGTGGGCTCCACCTTTATGAGAACGAGGTACACAATGTGGTACATAAATGTGGCATGTTATCATAATCCTTGCTAAAATTAAACTTACAACGAACTAAATAGAAAATGGATTAAAATGTTTGTAACTCAAATGATTAAAAGCATTCACCTTACTACCGGAAAATAGGATTTTCGATTCTCTATAGTGGGCTCAGAGTTTTTCCTCAAGACTGGGCCCAAGAAGACAGAGGGCTTGTTGCTTCTGCTTAGAATCCAGTTCCGCCCAACCGGTGTAGGGTGAGTGAGTGAGAGTGACTGAGTTTTGGCGCTTGAAACACTTAACGTTGAAAACGCAAGTGCGAAGTACAAGCCCCTACTCTCACCGTCACTGACTGACTCGCCGAGTCACCAGACTCAGTGACTCACCACCATGTTTTTGAACCTACTTCAAGCCTCGTCCTTCTAGTTCTAATGCTCTCTCGAGTCTCCAAAACCCTATTTCCCAAACTACCCCTTTGCTCTATACTTCGTTTTGCCCGAGCCATGAGCTCCCAGTCGGCTCAGCGCGCCTTCCAGCTCCGAGTCAATCCGATCACTGGAAACTCCGAGTGGGTCGTCATTGAAGAAGACGAACCAGAAGAACAAACTTTCAACGGCGGTTCCCAAAATGCCCTTCTCGCCACGACGTCGTATCTTGACATGCTCAACGACTCCCAAAGAAACAGAGCCTTCCGTGAAGCCATAGACAAGACCATCTCCACTCCTTGCCATGTTCTCGATATCGGGTAGCTACAAAATTACTACTTTGTTTAGTTCAATCAATTAAATTTATATTCTTTTTACATTTAATTATTAATTAATCGAAATTTGAATTTTTGTGAAGTTCTGGAACTGGGTTGCTATCGATGATGGCAGCACGGGCGATGGGCTCGATGACATGTCGTATGGTGACTGCCTGCGAGTCTTACCTTCCAATGGTGAAGTTAATGAAGAAAGTGGTGCGCTTGAACGGCATGGAAAACCAAATAAAGCTTATCAACAAGCGTTCTGATGAGCTCAAACGCGGAATTGATATCACTTCTCCTGCTCAAGTTCTGGTAAGTTAAAAAACGAAGTTTTCTGATTTGTGCAAAAACGTTGCCGTTTTGATTTCCAGCGTAGAGTTAAGAGTGTATACCCCTGAGACTGTTCTTTAATGGGTAGGTTAGTGAGATACTGGATTCTGAGTTGCTGGGTGAAGGGCTTATTCCGAGTCTACAACATGCTCATGACATGTTGTTGGTGGAAAATCCCGAAACGGTGCCATATAAGGCCACCACCTATGGCCAGGTATGTGAAGAAGTTTTACAATGTAAGATGGAATGTCATGTGTTTCCCATGTAACAAAATATGTTGAATAACCCGCTTCGTGCAACATTCCCTCAGCTTGTTGAAAGCACATTTTTGTGGAAGCTTCATGATTTACATGGCAATGAGGCAAAAGCATCTGATGGGATTCGTCTTGTTCCAACTGGGTTGGATAATATTCTAGGTGTTAAGCCGCAGCAGTATGCCTTTCATTGCGATGCAATAGGAAAAGAAGTGAAACTGGTAATGACATTGTGTTACTCTTGAACAGACTTGTAGAGAAAATGCTAGTGGTTTAATTCCTACTCAGTTTTGGATTCATCCAGCTGTCCGAACCCTTCAAAATTTTTGAGTTTGATTTTTGGAAACGGCCAGACAGTCATGGGGAAACAGAAGTACATGTGAAGGCAACTAATGATGGCCGAGTTCATGCTGTAATATCATGGTAGTTGGACTGTAGGGTTTGATAATACCTTTTTTTTTTTTTCCTAGGGACAATTCTAACAATTTGTGGGTATGTTTGTGTGTGTTGTTTCAGGTGGATACTTCAGCTTGATCGTGAAGGGACAATCTTTTATTCCACTGCTCCTAGGTGGATAAGTTTGCCAGGCAACACAAGTAAGTTGTAGACACCATTCCTTTGTGAGTAAGAGTGAATGCCATTTTACTTTGTGCTATATTTAGTGCCTTTTGTGTTCTTCATGGTAAGTTAAGCAGCTCGGTGTAGAATTCAATAAATTTGATTAAGTGGTTTTGTATGTTCTCACCCTATTAGTGTTGTCATGTGAAACTGTGGTAGCACAGTACGAATGTCTTTTGCTATCCTCAACGACAAATTCTCCACCAACCCTGGCTGCATTCGGTCTTACCGGAGAAGCTTACTCGTCTATTCAGAACTTCACTGTGCAAATTAATTGACTAGTATTTACCAGTGCTTGATGTTTGGTCTTCTTGGTCATGCAATAAAGGTGGTTTTAATTTTTTGCCAGGTCATGGGGATTGGTGTGACCATTGGAAACAGTGTGTTTGGTTTGTTCCTGGTGAAGGTATGTCCATAACGAAAGATGAAGAGGTTTGTTTACATGCTGTTCATACAGATATTAGCATCTCATATAATCTCAAGAAACAAGCGTCAAGAAATGAGATTATGCAGTATGGCTTCAAAAATGGGGATTTCAAGCTCACACTACCACCAGAAAGAATTGCAATTTATGGAGACAGTGAATGGAGGCATACCATGTTTAGTGCCATAAGTAATTCTGTAAGAATTAAGATAACTCTCTCTCTCTCTCTCTCTCTCTCTCTCTCTCTCTCTCTCTTAAACCACCACCATCCCCACCCCACACCCGCTCCTCTGTTCCAAAAATTAAAATAAAAAAATAAAAAAGAAAGCTTCACATTGTTGACATGAATGGTATTCTTCACAGTTACAGGGAAGAGTTGATCCATTATGCATTGTTGCAGATGACAGCATCTTCTTGACACTCCTTGTTGCACATCTTTCTAAAACATCACATGTGATGTCATTTTTTCCGGGGTTGCAAGACAAGGGTTTCCAATATTTGCAAGCTGTTGCCAATTCAAATGGTTTCTCAATGGATCGTGTAGAATTTCTTAATAAGAGGAAAACAAAGTTGACCATGCATGACACACACCAGAAAAAGGTACTTTCTTCCCAATTGAGTTTGTATACCAGTATGACTGGGTGCTGAAAATTGAATTTATTGTATGTGTATGTGCTCTTTAAGCTTACAATGGAGAAAGGTTTTGGTAATGATATGTTGATCGATTAAAAGACATACAATGATAATTCTTTTTCCTCCATTCTCTTTTAGTGGTAACAATAGAATAGGTTTTGAAATTCTGTAAAATTGAAGAGCTGAATTTGCACTGAAACCTTGTGTAATACTTTTTGAAAGTTGATGTTGCCCATTGGATGAAAATATGACATTTTTGCTGTTGACAATTTACAAACTGAATTGAACCATTTTGGGGCTTTTGTCCTGTTTGTAGGTTGACCTGCTGATTGGAGAACCTTTCTACTATGGAATGGATGGCATGCTTCCATGGCAGAACCTACGCTTTTGGTATACTTTTGTTATCTGTTCCTGCAGTAATTCAAATTAAGTGCTTTATGAGATTTTCATGCTTTAATAAGATGATGTATACAATATGTAGACTCAAGTAGGAGTTGGTTTTAGACTCTTTTCCTTAGGATAGCGATGACTACATATATGCATTTTCATATTAGCATAATTTTCCACCAAACCGTTGTCTTTTTTTTTATCATTGTTCAACATATAATGGTGACCATTGGTTATGCAATGTGGAAGATGTTGATTGATTTTATAGTTAAACTAAATGTGTACAAACACACACACACACACACATATATATAATGTTTTTTTTCTTGTTCTGGATTGGGTTTGAAGGAACGAACGGACAATGCTTGATTCTGTCCTATCCCAAGATGCATTGATACTGCCGTGTAAGGCAATATTAAAGACTTGTGCCTTGTCTGCCCCTGTAAGTTGTGTTCTAACCTACCACCAACCTTTTCCCCAACAGTGGAAAGTTCTATATCTTATTTGTTTCAACAATGTACATGACTGTTCACTAAGGATTATAAGTTAATGATATGTGACCTGTTGAACAGGATCTTTGGAATAGTCGTTGCTGCTTGAGTAAGATTGAAGGTTTTGATCATTCAGTTGTAAATTCTACCTTAGGAGCATGCGGTGAATCACCTGCAGAGCAAGAGTGTCCTTGTCTTCCCTATTTTATATGGCAGTGTGGAAATGTTAAGGTAATCAACCAGTGGATTTTATGTTTCTGTAGAGAGGAGTTTTATTTTGGAGAAGAATTAGAAGATTTAATTTTTGGAACGACAAATATGTCACTGATGTTGAGGCAACGGTTCCAAAAATATTTCAGAAACTGAGTGAAGCATTTACAGTCATGGAGTTTGATTGCTCAAAACCTATAACATCATCTTGTGGAAAAACCCAGGTACCATAATTAGAACTTTGAAATCTGGATGGTAATATTTGTGGTCATCCTTGTTGAATTTTGGTCACAGTTGGTTTATTGCAAAGGACAGTAGTGGTGGTATTATTAGCCAGACATAATTAAGCATGCTCTCTGTTGTTTAGCACTAACCATGGAACAAATTATTGTGCTCACTAATCATTGATTCTGAGACCTTGGTAGTTTTAAGATTTCAATTGCCTTGAGCACTTTATGTTCCATCTAAGAGGTGAACATCAAATTTATCTTTTAAAACCAGCAAAATATATTTTTTGAGAAACTATAAGGTAAAATACCGATTTATCCCTAATTTTCTTAGCAAATTGATTTACATATCCTATTCACAGAAAAATCAAACCACAGTGACCTTACCCCTACTTTTCTGTTAAACAACGTTCTGATTTTGAATTAATAAACATGACTCTTTTTATTATCTACGGGGGTTAATCATAACTTCTCATAACAATAAGGCATCACTATGATCTTGCTTAATTGGTGGTTGGAATGCATTCCTGCCAGGTTGAATTTACTGAGCCTGGGATATGCCATGGCTTTGCACTATGGATTGATTGGGTGATGGATTCAGAGAACTCCCTTGTTGTGTCTACAGGGCCAGGTATGGTTGGGTTCCTTGGCCAAGCTGTTCAATGGAAATTTGCTACTTTTATTTGCTGTTTTGCACATTTTTGAACAACCATCATTGTTTTTTACTTTAGCCTTAGTTATGTTTTGCTCACATTTTGTGTGAAATGTGGATCCAGAGAAGAGATATTGGAAGCAAGGAGTAAAGCTTCTGGCTGAGCCTGTGGCAGTTAGAACTAACGAATCAAGAAGTACAGGTGAATGCCGGTCTGCAGTGATTCAAGCGTCGTTTGACCCATCAAGCGGCGACCTCGACGTCAGACATGCTTTCTCATAGCCATGTCAAGCGGAACCTGCCTCTACATCATTTGAACCATGAAGTGATACCTGCACTCTCTTAGCCTCTCATACTGTGGTTCTCCTGTGCTGTTATTGTCTCATGTTTTAGGATTTTCTTAGAGTTCATGATCTATAACTGAGAGTGTAATCCCAATTTTTTTAGGGTTTGCACCCTTGATGCGTGGATCGATTGGTTTCTGTTCTGGATTATGCTACTGTTAGTATGATTAACGAAATAGACAATATATTTTAAAAAAATTATGCAAATATTTAGTAGTAGATATTGATCAAAAGAGTTCACTACAGATAGTCTTAAATAAATAGAATTAGAAGTTTCAATTGTAAAAATCAGCGGATCCTAAAATTTAATAAATACCAGAGGTGGTGTTGTTTTGGACCTCTTTAAACATTAGAAAGAAGAAGAAAAAAATGATTACCAATAAACTAATTGGTTCAGACTTTGAAATGAGTCGTGTCAGGCCCTTGGGTTTTTCTTTGTACATTTCTTTGCGGTAATAAATATGTTTCTTCTCGGGGAAAAAAATGTTAAGCATGTATTTTTGGACGTAAGCACCGAGCAACACTAAAAACATCAGATGATGATTTTAACTAAGAAAATATGGTGAAACAAAAACAGTTCTATAGGAAGTAGCAGATTCAACTTGAGTTCAACATCTGATTGATCCATTGATTACACCGGGAATTAGAAACACCGATGAAAATCGTTTTTCATAATAGCTCTTCTGGGCAACCTAAAAATTAAAAATAAAAAGAGAAATATGACATCACACGAAAATGGTGTGACACTGTTTCTGGTATAAAAATATGGCCTTTATTTCAATTTTTGTCAAAAAGAATAATACACAGGGAAACTTATTTTCAGGTTTCTAATTAAATACAATATTCAAGGAAAAAGATAAAAAGGATCGGTTGTAATGGGAGAAGAAGGTGGAAATCTAATACATACCTTTTCATTTTGTCTCAAGGCTTGTAAAATCATTCTAACTGTGATAGGTAAGCAAATGAGATTCAAACATGGTGAAATGAAAATCAAATTCTTTGCTCTTCCTGAGGTATTAGCAACTTGTCATAATCATCAACGGTAACCTGGTATAAAAGTTTCAGATTAGCTAGACAACAACAACACTTCAGGATACTTGTGTTCTAAACAGCAGAAAATTCTGACCGGAAAACAAAAGAAAAGGGAATTGTAGTACCTCATATCTCCCATCACCGTAAGTGTATTCCACATACAACTGTTTAGGCTCTCCAGGACATGGATCACAGAAGCCCATAATGCCGGACTTCTTTACGCCTTCATGAAGCTGCATGATTAAATTGAGCAACCAGAAGTCTTAGAAAAGCTATGCATTTTTAGGGAACAATTGTTTCTAAACTTGAAATTTATTCTGGTTACAGTATGCTGCAAGACTGGCATGTCAAAGCAGTTGCAGTTTGGTTACTCAACAATGAATTTTAATTGTCTCATGAGCTAGAACCTTACCCTCCCTTCCCCCTTAGGTCGAGAGAAAGAGCAGAGTGGCGAAAATAAAGTCCATTACTTTTAAGGTTTGTAAAATTCATTTTCACTGTTTGTTTTACTACTTGGTACATATTAAAGCGTGCATTTCTTCTTTTTTCAGTTTTAATAGTAAAGCATGCATTCTCGTAAATGCAATATTATTCTATTTTAGCCAAACTTATTGCTAGGCCAACAATAAGTAAGCACTTGATACTTAAAGAGTCTCAAGATACTAAAAGCAGTAAAAGAACAAACCTTCAGTTGCCCAGAATCACTGACAAGGAAATTTATAGGCAATTTAACATCAATGACTGGTGAATCATTCGATTCTACCAGTTCATCTCTTTTCTTCAAAGCTTTGAGATTCCCATACCATGCTTTTGTGATTACCAGGCCCCCGATTTCTAGCTGCCTATTTTGTTTCCTATTCGCTACATTCTATAGTAACTTCTGAGCTTTTTCTGCTGCTGCTCTTGCCTCTAGAACCTGCAGATACAGGGTTTATAAATTCTTCCAAATTTTCACACAAGACAAAATGGAAAACAATTTAAAAAAAACAGAAAGATATCATGTGCACAGACTGCATTATATTAATTCAGGGAAAAATAATTGTAGAACACACTGAAACCCGCAATCATCCAACTTAAAACAAGGTGCAACAGGTATCTTCAGCATCTCACCAAGAATTACAACACAGCACAAAACTTGGTCCCATTAAATTGCACAGATATTTTGCACTTATGGATAGCCATACCGGTGTAGAAGTTTTCTCCATATTCTCTAAAGCCTTTTGCTTTTCCCTCTTAAGGTAATAAGGTTTCAAAACGAATTTCTGCAAGTATTCAAAAAGGACACATAATCAATAGACAATATATTGATTTAAAAAATGTGGGTTAATAAGATCAAATTGGAACTTTCAAGTATCAATACATTTCCCAATACCAAGATTTTCACACAGTACAAAATGCCAAGTGAGTACATCGGAACTCTGCAGATAAACTAATATAAGTAAGCGACTAATGATGGACCATGGAAAACGACGTCAAATAATCAGTAGATGGTGGAACAACGCATCTGCTCCATAACTAAACACTTAGCCACCTAATGGATGTACAAAATCCCCTCGTTTGACATGGGATCCAGAGAGAAATATATATATATATATATATATATATATATATATATATATCAAGCATAGAACATGCAAATCTCTGGTGAATTAAGTACACTGATAAGGTTGATTGCATCTTCAAGACACTAGCTCACATACATCATTTCATAATTTGCTTCATGAATTTTACAAATGGGACCCACTTTAAAAGGACAAAAATAGGTCAACAACATCAGCCACAAGTCTTTTCAATAACAGGAAGTACCATGGTTAATTCATGGCTATATTCTTTGCCTAAAATTCACGACTACTTCCGTGTTGCAAGCACAAGACCAAATAGAAATATGTTCATTTAATGCACGCTCACTGATCAAAATATATTTCACAATCTAACAATTTACGAACAGAAGGGGAGCAAGAAACCACTTCCTGCTATACACTTTGATATTTCAAACTAAAGACAGTTTTCAACTACTATATATTAAATTTAAAAAGGCCTAATATAAAGGAGAAGAAAAAATGTATAAAAAAAAAATTAATGAGAAAATTAGCAGTAAAAAATCTAGGCTTTGTTTGCAAAAGCAAAAGGTAAAAAAGAATAACATGCTCAAAACAGAATGGCCAAAGTTGGAGAATATTTATAATAACCTTGAGTACAAAGTAAAGTGATGTTGGAATTATGACCGCTGCAGCTGCAAATACAGGATCCAAATTCCCGGAAAGCAAAATCTGCATATAAAGCCATCAGCAACAGATCAAAGCTTGGGAGGCCTAAACCTAGGTGATACTAACAGTATAGAGTTATATTTTATTTTATATCCAAAAAGATATTAAAAGAGAAATGCACGCATGACGAGAAAGTTTTCCAAAAATACATAACAGATATCAAAATGTAACCTCAGTTTTGTATTTTATAATCCCAATGGATCCTCAAACTCTACATAGGCCGCATTTCTAATCCCCAAGAACAACAATAAAAAGCCACACAAGCACATAAAACACCTTTGCTTAAATGTCAAATACAGATCAAATTCGTACTCACATGTAAAATACATACAGAGTAAAGACAATTCTTACAGGAATAACTAACTTTTGGCCCCCACGACGCAATTTGAATTTCCAAGAGATACCCTGTTATAGAATGGTAGTGTATAAGATATCAGTCACACTTTAAAAATATAAAGAAGTCAACCAAGTACTAACCGAACAAGTGAATTGCAGTGTAAAAATAGATTGAAAGTGTTTGATGAACTAAGGAAACTGACCACAGGTCGAACTTGGTTTTAGATGTGAAAACAAAAGGTCACTATTCAGCAGGCAGTTCAAGGGTATTAAAAACCTGTTGAAACCGAATGAATGACCGAGCACATGTCAGCTGTCTAATTTTTCCTACATATAATGTACTGTGTTTTCTTTTTCCCTAATTCTCCTGTCCTTCTCTCTCCAATTCACCGGAACTTTAAACATGTTCTTTGATGCTTGTTCCCCTACTATCTATCCTTGACTGCCCCAAACATCCCAAGTTCTTTCCCTTGTTGGCTCCTTTTTCTTTTGATTTCTTCCTATATCTCTATTATGTCTTACTTTTATCTGGAAAATGGTGAAAATACCATGTGATTAATTCGCAAAAGACCCCTTGTTCTTCAAGTCCCATTAAAATGTTAACCAATAACCGCACTGTCCAACCCCCTATTTTCGTGTCAATTTCTTGTGCTCGTTTGGTTGATTTCAAAGTTGACTTTCTGAACGCAATAGATATGTTATGTTGCTCCAGTATGAAAATATTCCAATAACTGATCAATCCAGATGGATGAAAACCTCTGTTCCTGGCTGTATGGTTGGTTTGCTAACTTTTCCAAAAATTGTGGAAGATCTATTTTTCTATAAGCAGTAAAATCTTGGAAATCACTTCCAGGAACATATCCAGATATTTTTCCTAAACCATAAATGGAAATTTCTAGCCTTATTAATGTACCTTGTAGAATTTTATATGTATAAGAATAGAAAGAAAGGTTTCTAAAAACTCAAAATATCAAGTTTAATTGGTTGTCTTCGTTATTTCCTCTACAAACTATTCCCAGAAAACTCAAACAATTACCAAACATATTGAAAATTAAGAAAAGCAAAAAAAAAAAAAAAAAAAAAGGTTATGTGGAAAATATTTTCCATGAAATAACGCCAACTTCAAGCTCAAGGGCATTGCTGCATCAATAATGTCTACAGTCAGAAAGCAATTGCAAAATGCATACATATGAGCACTTATATTACCTAAATTGGTGTCCATATTTGGTTGACTACTGTGTCCTGCTTATATATCAATTAAGGTATCATAGGCACTACAGAAAAATGTTTAACATAGCATAATTGGACTAAAATCATAGACATTACATGGAGGAATCTTGTTCTGTTTGGTTGAGTCCAGCAAGTGGCACTATAGAACTTCCTAACCAGAACAACATTTTTCTCTGTAGGTGATAAAAGTAAAAGAGAAGCTAAAATAGGTATCATTGGTAACTAAAATCAAAGACATCACAGGTGAAAAGGTTTAAATGTTGGAACGAAATTGAGTAAGAAAAAATAACTTTGAGAGGATAAGTACCGATCAAGATAAATAGCATTTGCTGATAATATATTATCACCCCTAAAAAGTTCTATAAATATCTATCCATTTAGATCTTAAAGCATACCTTCCAACTTTCCCCGCAATACAGCCATGAGACTTTGATGAAAACCGATGCTTATAATGAGCTGATGCCGCAAAAGAATCTATCCCACACTGTTGAAGTTGAAAATAAATGAAGTTAAAGTGAATTACGTACACTTCAGTTTGATTTCATAAAAAGGCATTAAATTATGTACAACTAACAGTCACTGAGACGTTAGAAGCTTATAATAAATGACACAAAGTAAAAATGTCCTGCACATACACAGAGCAATTGAATTTATAACAACTAACAGAATACTACTTATAAAATTAGAACAAGGTAGGCAGGGGTGCATAGCTATAATTATAATTTGTAGACCGCCCTACAACTGATATGTCTCCATGGTATTCTACTCTAAAACTATGCCCAAAATATAGATGTACCTTCAGCTGTCCTGCAGCAGACAATTTCTCATTTTTCTTTCGCCAGCCTACTGAAAGAGCTGAGTCTGAGCCTAAAGCAAGCTGGATCTGTTAAGGAGAAGGTGAAACCCCCGGGGCCAATGAAAGGTTAAAAATGTTAGCCATCACAAAGAAGTTCATACAGATATACTAAACGG
>NC_047654.1:7232355-7326368 GCF_902201215.1 Prunus dulcis
TGTACTCTATTTTTTGTTTTTAACAAATTACATACGACTAGATCATTTACAATCCTGTTGAGCTTTTCCATTTGGTTGACTTTTCATTCATCTTTTCCCTCCACAAAAACACGTCCTAATGTGTAAGATCTGGTGTGTTCCATGTTACAAATTGAGTATATTTGCACAAACATAGTGATTTTGAAGTCCGATGCATTCATGACTTCAAGCATATTCCACTATTTATATAATTATTCATGTACAATATGTTCTTTCTGATGTTACAAAATACGAACGATACCCAAAACAAAAAAAAACAAAAAAAAAGAGTCAACTGGAACAAGAAATGCACATACATTACCACTTGCAGTTTCAGATAGTTGTCGCACCCAGGTATTGGAGAGATTCAGTGAACCATCTCTCAAAGACATTGAAAGTCCCATTGTTGCAGTTAAATGCGATGATATGTTACTGGACAAAACAAACAATGAATATGTAAAGAGGAATCAACGTACTGAAAATTCAAACTGACTCGAATCAAATGAGATAAGCTCACCGAGATGTCTGCACCCCGATAAGTGACCGTAAACCAGCAGAACCTATGAATTCTATTGAAGAAACTGGAGAAAGCCGATGCCCAAAAACTATAGTAGCAGCTCCACCGCCAGAGTTCCCATTAACTGCCAAATTTCCACCAATTGAAAGGGTATTGTGCTTTGATATCTGAGACTGGACTGAACTTGTCATAGCCATCCTGACATTTTTTAATATCAAATCAGTGTCCAGATAAAACAAATGGAACTACGATGTAGAAGACTTAGCCAAAGCATACAGCTGCACTGAATATCATGCATTTATGATATCAAGGATCAATGTGATTATAATAGGATTCCAGGAAGTAACTGTATTAAAAGAACAATGATTCTTACTAAGACGAGAAATGGAATTACAAGCCTACAAAAATGGTCAAGAAATACAAGATGCAACTAGGTCCAATCACAAGAACACAGACATAGTGATGGCAGGTGTGAAATAATTACTTTAAAAGAAGCTAAAAACATCACCTATGCATGTGATTTTGTATGGCATCAACTATTACCTATATTGTGATTATAAAATGGCACCCTTTGTTTGTAAATTTACATTTAAAAATTCTCCCTAGGAGGCAAAAAATAATAATTTGATTCAAGATGATCAATTGCATGAAGGGACAAAAAGATAACACATAAACAAACTGAGCGGTACCCTCTCATGATGCCATGACCATGCAAAAGGTGTGGCAAAGACATATTGGCCAATATTGTACCAGAAGGTCGGAAATGTGCTAAGACCTTCTCTTGTTCCTTCAGTTTCCGCAACCTCTCAAGTTCTTCCTTCAACTCTTCTGCTTTATTCAGTTTTGTCCCAAGCTCCAAACCAGAAGTCAACCCTTCCATACCATAAATGTCATATATCTTCCTTTTATTCTCATCCGACAGTATCTCGTATGCTTGGCATATCCGTTGAAAGTTTTCTGTAGCAGTATCTTTCATCTGAAAACAAGTATTGAATGATAGTACTACTCAATTACCACCTTTCATGAAATTAAATTCAACTGCCAAACAAGTCTAACATTTTTGTTGCCAATGCCAAAGACCCTTCCATGAAGTTCAAAATTCAAACAAATCCGCTCTAAATTAGTACGTTACTATAACAAACACAGCCCAACAGGACAGGTTTCAACCTTAAACAATGAACACCAATGTGTTTGATTGAAAGCACAGGACCGATCATCAAATTTACAATTAAACAGCAACTTTATAATCGTTCTAAGCAAACCACCACCACCCCCACCCCTCTCTCTCTCTCTCTCTCTCAATAGAACCAATGCGCAGTTCGATAATTAAATCAATGCCACCAACAAAACACATTTCTTGGCAAAATAGAGAAATTGGGTATCAACCCAACAAGGAATATATTCAGAATTTTAACCTTTTTAAAATCAAAAGTTCAAAAATAAAATATAAAGGAACATAATGGAGTTGCGGATGAGAGTGTACGTGAGGAGCTTGGTATTTATCAGGATGATAAACTTGGGCCCATTGCCTGTAAGCTTTTCTGATTTCCTCATCGGAAGCCTCCGGTGATATGTGAAGCAGTGCATAGAGTTCTCTATTAGGGGGTCCTTCTTCCTCTTCCTTCATCTTTCTCTTCCGCTCTCTCCCTGTTTCTCTCTGTGTTGTCGGTTAAGGGTTGTGCTGAAAGTGGCGGTTTATATTTTACGGTTTCTGGTATCAGACAATGGCAGTTGAATTTAGGGGTTTTTGCCAAAGCCTGAGTCTTGTTCCTTCTTCTCAACCAGGTGTGTGCGCGAGGACGCTGGTTTTCGGCTTTACTTGTCGGGTCTAAAATGTACTTGTTTTATGGGCCAAGTTAAGGCACTTTCTTCTACCAAAACAACCCATTGGACTTTTACTTTGATGGCCAAGTAAGTCCAAGGCCAGGCTCGGAAAAGTGGCATACCATATTGAACTTCGGTAGACCAAACTGCTATTTTATAAATTAAGGTCCACTTTGGTATTATTATGCTGTGAAAATAATTACAGTCAGATTTGCTATGCGAGAAATTAACTATGAAAGAAAGCAATTTGGTGTTTGGTAAATGTTTTTGTTAAAAGTGATTTTTATAAAATAATCAATTTTCAAGTGTTTGGTAAATTTTTGTCTAAAACTGTTGTGAGCTCTGTATAATGACGAAAAAGAGCATTATGTTGAAATTACTTTTCCATTCAAGTTTTAGGTATAAAAAAAAAAAAAAAAACTCACTTTCACTTATATAATTTGTATGTTAAATATGTTTCTTACTTCCATCACACCTTAAAAATGATTTTAATCGTAAAATAAATTAAGTTTCATGTTGAAAATTAAATATTTTTCTCCAAATCCTCTAAACTATTATTTGAAATTAAACCCAACATATTGCATTAATAATAAATATAGTTTCTTGATGAAATCAATTTCTTTAACTTCTGTGAGGATGAAGATTGAACTGAAAAAATGACAATCAAATCAAACCCTAAACGCTAATGAGAAAGAGGAAGAATAAAAAATGAAAAATTATAAGAAACGAAGCCTAGACTAAATTACATGGTCATGGAAGAACCACACCAAGCGACAAGAACATTGGCTCAAGAAAGAGTGAAAATAAAATAAATGAAAGAAACCCAACAATTGGAAGAAGAAGAAGAGAAGGACGTGCACGCATAAAAAGGGCAGGACATACCCAAGAAAGAAAAAGAAAAAGGGAAGGACATTTTGTGGAAATTGTCAAAAGAAATAAGGGCATGTTGGGTAGTTTGTAAAAATTTAGTAATGCCCAAATCGGTCCCCAACTGATTCTCAAGAAAGTGGAAATACCTTCCACCATGATTCTCTAAACTAGACATGGCATTCGTGTCGTTTTTGCAGTGTTCGTGTCGTTTTCGTGTGAATTCGTTTTTTTTAACGGATTGACACGACACGACACGATAAGAAAACGAATTGAAAATGTCAAATATGAACATGACCCGTTACAATTCGCGAATCACACGACACGACTCGTTTCACCTATTAACAATAAAAAAATATATTTAAAAATAATAAATAAATAAAACTGAAATAATAAAATATTAAAACTCTGTAGATCATACAAGTCTTTAGTGATCTCTTTATTCAGGCTCTAAAGATCATACAAGAGATTGGTAATCTCTTCCATTTCGCTCTTGATTGCTGTAACTTCTTGGAAAAACTAAGAGAGGTTTTCTTGGTTTGACGGGTTGAATTGGTTGGCCTTGGCCTTCTTCAACATCAAGAACGGCTTCGAATCATTCAACATCAATTCCACATAACTTAAGAACGATTTAGTCATCAAATCATTCATCTTTGTAAAGAATTTGCAAAACCCACCAGCAAAAAGTCAAAAAAAATTGAAATTTGGTCAGAAATGAGCTTATTGACAAAACAAACAATTTTTAAATGAAAACCCAATAGAAATGGAGGCGGAATGAAGAGGAGATGAATACATAATGCTAGAAAATTACAAAAATAACCCCACTTAACAGGTTGATTCGTGTTTTCACGAATGAACACGAAACGACTCGTTAGCTTATCATGTGGCTAATGGGTCAACATGATAGTAACACGACCTGATAACTTGGACCCAAAAACTGAATTTTTTTTGCGAATTCATGTCGTGTTAACGAGTCGTGTACAATATTGTCATGTCTACTCCAAATTGAGGTCTTCGACAGCGATTTTCACAAATAATCACTTATCCTTCCTTTTACTAAACAGACAGACACACGCTTTGCTGTCAAAGAAAGTGATTTTTATTAAAATAATCAATGCCAAATAGGCACTAAATTTGGAGCCTCTAACTCAATTACGGATCCAAGAATCTTACCTCATAGGGTCATAGTGTAAAAGTTACAAAAAAAAGTTAAGATTAAAAAAATATTGAAAATGAAACGATAGTAATTTCATTCATAATTCATGTCAAAAACAACATGACAAGCTACAATTGTCCACCACGAGGTTTATTATTTTGAAAACATAGAATTATAGCTTTATTTTCAATACAAGGAAAAACATATCTCTCAATGTAAACAAACAACTATCACTCAACCATTGATCCCCCATTTTATTCCGAAGTGGACCCTTAATAATATTCATGACAGAAAATGCCTTCTCGACTGAAGCAATTGCAGCTGGTAAAACTAAAGCCAGTGTAATAAGCAAATACACATAATTGAATTATCGATGTATCCTTGTCTCCACCATTTTTTTTTTTTTTTTGCAGGACCACCAATCCTTTGTAATTGAGAGAAATCATTACTCGAACGCACATGATGAATATAAAGCTCAAGTTGATCTTCAAGTTCCAAAACATCCCCGTCCGAAAAGTTTTGAGGATAAAATTGAGCAAGACGAAGTAGCTTTTGTTTATCAAAAGATACAAATTAATTATTTGGACTCAAATATGCCAAACAAATAAGAAACTCGGTATTTATCTCATTAAAACGATCATCTAACTCCATAATTTGCTTATCAATGACATAAATAAAGAGCTCCACACGGCAATGATGACGATTTGTCTTTATTGAAGCATTACGTCTTGACTTCCCTGGAAGTATGAATGTCTCATCCATGTTAGGAACATCAATATGATGTTTGTCACAAAAGGAAGATACCTCATCAACCAATACATCAAACCCATTATTCATCATCTAATGTAGCTTTTCCTTGCATGATTTCACTAAAGCCATTGCATTCACAATTTCTTGATCTTTCTTTTGTAATACTTGTGACACATCATTTGACAGGACCCGCCCCGGAATTTCCCGGAAACCGGAGCGGACCCCGTCTTTGTTCCGACATCATCCTGATGCCGGGCCCACTAAATTAAAACTCGAGACTTTCTACCAAAAATTTGGCAGAGTCTCCCCTGTAAATTAAACAATCCCAACAAAATTTACTTCACCTGTAACACACAGTAATAATAATAGTAATAATCCCAACCATCAGCATGCTTTCACAAATTTTACAAGTCACTAAAGTGGCCTCCGGCCTCACAAGTAAAATCTATCAGGGCGATACAGAGCATCTACTGAATTTAGATTACAAGTACAGTTGAGTAGAAGAAATTACTCAGTTCCTAACTAGAAAGATGCACAGATCGAACTTCGTACACCACTTGCACGCTTCCTGGAGCGACTACTGGCTGGGGGGCGCAAAACAGAAAATATGTGAGTGGACAAAAACCAAATTGCAGTTAAAACAATATAATAACCCCACCATGTAAAAATAATGCTCAAGACATGCAGGTTCACAATTCAATAAATAATTACCCAAAACTTAATTCATTAAAAACATTTCAGAAAATACCAGTTACCTCCTTTAAAAAGGAACCACACCCACTCAAACTTACCACTCCTTTCAAACCACTAACTTCCTTACCCACTCAACCATACATACCCGTATAAAGATACTTGTATAAATAAATATATATATATATATATAAATAGCTATACGATATACTCAGCACACCACCTAGGTACCGGGAAAACAATCCAACTGGGGGATCGTTTAACTAGTCCGCAGGATTTCTAGGTGCTATCCTGCGTCTAGGGATGAGCGGTCCAACCGGGGGACGAAACTCCAAAGCTCCCACACCGGAACATCCAACGCCATGTGTAGCTTCCAAACTATGTCCTACGCGCGCAGACTGGATCATCACACACCGGAACATCCAACGCCATGGTGATGACCCTAAACTCTATAATAAGTCTTTCCACATGCCGGAACATCCAACGCCGCATATGGAAAGTGTCTCACACGCCGGAACATCCAACGCCGCGAGTGAGACTAGTAACTAGGGAAGGTACTTACGTAGTGTAATCACCCGACTTCTCTCTAAAACCACACTCTTCCACAACAACCTCCAACTACCCCAATATCTCATCTATAGTGAATATATAAATATACCTCCCCAATATCCACACAAAGACACTCTCAAAACCCAAGAATGCCAAACTCGATATATATATATACTCAGAAACTACCCGACCAACAAAAATCATTTCAAGAATATAATATATATATTCCATAAACCATTAAAACATTATGCAGAAACTTTCATCAATTAAAACCATGCATATGATTAAAACAAAGTCCACTCACAGATAGTCCCACGCTGCCTGACCACGTGAGGGTCCCGCCTGCTGAGTACGTGCAGTCGAAACACCTATTTCGAGATACGAACCGTTAATTGGTATAAAAATCACGTCTAAGCGGAAATTACCAATTAAATGATTAAATCCCCAAATTCCCCATACGTGCACAGTGAAGGAGGTATCCTAAGGTCCGATTACAGGTTTAGGAATCGTTCACAATTTTTTTACGGTTATCGCTAACCCGCAAACTTTGCATTTTTGAATCGGAACATCCGGGGTTCCGATTCATGATCCGTGAAGTCCCATACGGTCCTAGGAATTCCTAGAACAACATACTTTACTTCGAGAAAGATCTAACGGTCGAAACCTATCGAACCCGGATAACGCACAATATGCGAAAATCCGTTCGATAGTCAAACGACATCCGAATTGAGATCCGCGAATTCCTACGCGCTCGTGACAACCTAAGGATCTCATCGGGTTACAATGCAGCCTCACCAGACTCGCCCACGCGCCGCCACACGCGCCGGCAGCGCGTGGGTGTGCAGAGTAATTTCCGGCGACGGAAAAACTCCACACCCGAGGTCACCCTTCCTACCCTAGCTTCTACTCGAGGTCAGGAGCACTTTCTTCAACTACGGGGAGGCCCAATTCCGGCGGCAACTGGCCGGAATTTCAGTTTGAAATTCGGCCCAAACCCTAGGTTTTCTAATCGGTTTTCCACACTCACAATCGATCCAAACCTAAACCAACATCAGCTAGAACTCGTAAAAAGGAGGAGAAACCATACCTCAATCACCGGGTTTGGGCGGCGGAGGCGGCGGCGCGACGGTGGAACAGTTCCGGCTCGAACCAGTCGAGCTCACGGCCGGAGATCGTGGTTTCCGACGGGGAAAACGGGCAGGCTTGATCGGGCAGACGAGGCGAGTCGAACGGGACCGGTCTCGGGTCCTGCCGTGGCCGGAGCTGCGCGAACCGAGGAGAGAGAGAGAGAAGACGTCGGGGAGAGAGAGAGACTGAGGAGAGAGAATGTGTCGCGCGAGAGAGAGAGGCTGAGGTGAAAATCTGATTTTTACCCCACTTTTCGAAATAATTACAAGTTTGCCACTGGGAGTGTTTTGCCCGTAACTTTTTCGTTACAACTCCGATTCAAGCCTACCGCCTGTCTACGAATTCGTCTCGGTACCACCTACCCAAAAATACCACTCATGGTCCCAAAATCCTTCCGGATAAGAAAGTGACCATTTTACCCCTACCCCAAGGGTAAATTCGTAATTTTAATTAAATCGATAAAAATAACCATTAAATTTGGAGTCGGGGTGTTACATCATTTGTGAATCCTAATATAGCTTTCATCAAGAATAGGTGAAACATAAACTCACAAGTAAGCATTTCTCTCATTAACTTATTTGCTTCACCGGCGCTATCATTGAGATTATCATCAATAATCATTTGAAGCACATGAATCACGGATGAAAACATAGAAATGATGCTAATCAATGTACCATAATGTGAGTTCAATCGTGTATCACCGGCACGTTTGAGACTTGTCTCTTGATGCAATCCTCACCTAATTATAAGCAAGGTCTAAAATATCGGGAGTTTAGGAAATATCGGTGGTCCAAAAACATGGATATATCGATGGAAATATCGATATCTATAAAAATTGAATAAAAATCATGAAAATTGTGATAAAAACTTGGAAATTTTTATTGAAACTTTAGAGGATGTTTAATTAGTCAATTGTCTATTATTTTATCACAAAAAATTGGAAGGAAATGCATGGCATGGTGGGTTTGAGTGATTTAAGTTGATTATGCAGCGACCTGACAAACACTGTGAATTTATAAAATATGTAGTAATTAGTGAAAAAAAATCAAACATACCATCATTTTTTAGTTTTAATAATTTACTTAAATATATTACACTTGATACATATGATAAAATATATGAGCTTAACCAAAAAAACAAAGATAAAATGTATGAGTAACTTAGTACCACATAGAAAGAATTCCTATTAAAATTCAAACTTAGTATCACATATAATGAACAATATTAAAACTCGAAGTGAATAATAATAAAACTCCATAATATATAACAACAACAAAATACTACTCCATTATAAAATAATAAATAACATTAAATATATGCTTAAATTTATTCTTAGAGAATTTTTTTAATATGGAAATTTATCTTAGATAATATTAGCTTGCATACATTTTTAAAGACCTTATAAATATTACAAGCTGAAGATATAGACACAAACTCAGCTGCAGCGAGTTGGATAAGGCGCTGTGGTTGATTGAGAAAGGGAGGGGTTCGAATCCCTCTGTGCGCAAGAGCGAGACTTTTCAACATTTTTCATGCATTATTTGGGCAATATATCACGATAATATCGACAAAAATATCGATATATTGACGATAATTACTTGGAGTTGCGCTCTATGTGCATCACATCGCTTACAAGATACTCCAATAACATGGTTAACCACACTATTAGCCGTTATGAAAAATGAGGCAATGTCAATATTTTTCTTTGTCACGGCAACAAGTGCTAGTTGAAGTTGATGAGCAATTCAATGAACATAATATGCACAAGGTTATTCTCTCAAAATATTTATTTTAAGGTCATTCAACTCACCTCTCATATTGCTAGCTCCATTATAACCTTGTTCCCATAACTTGGAAAGGCTCAAACCGTTGGAAGAAAAGAATGTGTCAATGGCATCCTTGAGTGAACTTGAAGTGGTGTCAATAACATGTTAGACCCCCACAAATCTTTTAATTACATGCCCCTTGTCGTCCACATAACGCAACACCATAGTCATTTGCTCTTTTACCGAAACATCACATGCTTCATCCACCAATATAGAAAAGAATCTATCTTTTAAACCACTCATGATAACATCAAGTGTTTCAAGGGCACGTGAATTGACAACTCTTTTTGAATGCAAGGAGCTACTAACTTGAGATTTCCCGAAGCATTTTCTAAAATAACTTCTTTAAGTTTCTCATTATTGTCTGCAAGAAATTGCAATAACTTCAAGTAATTTCCCTTATAACTTGAAGGGACACTTTCATCATTGCCACGAAAAAAAAGACCTTGTCACAATAAAAACGCATTGCCACGAACTATTGTTTTTTTTGTTCGGTATGCCAATTCTACTGGGCTTTTTGTTGTTGTGGTTTTCCTCTAACAAAAATTAAGAGGAATGAAAAACCCTAGATCGCTAAGTTAATTAATTCCAAATTGTTGTTTAAGAAATTGAGGGATACATGTCATAATCGGACGCGTTTATTTTTCTAAATTATCATTTAAAGATCAAATTTGCAAAAAAATAAAATAAAATAGAATTTGAGATCGTTTAGTCATCCATATGTATAAACTAAATAGACAGTTCATCATAAGGATCTTAACAGTCCTAATCTCTTGTACTACAAGAGTCCAAGAGATTTGTGGTCACTCACCGTTGAATGTAAATTCAATGGCTCACTCACTATTGCACTCTTTTTTAAAAAAAAATTTGAACCATTGAATTTATATCCAACGGTGGGTAACAACAAATCTCTTGGACTCCTATGGTCCAAAAGATCGGAACTGAGGATCTTAATTATACTAAAAGCATCTTTTTTATGTACAAAAGGATTACGACATCCAATTTAATTGACTTTTTGCATAAATATCCTTTAAATTGATTTAGAAAATAAATTATTCCAATTGTGATATTTGTACGGAGAAAGGTTCGCCTAAATGTGGCCTCATACAATATTTTCTCTTTCGGTACATTAAAGAAGAAGTTCATGGATTTATTCGGTGATTTTGTATACGATTCCATCTAAATCTAGTTTTAACATCTTCCTTCCTTTTTTTTTCTTCTGTTTTTTGTATAAGCTTGTGAGCCACATCTATGATGCTTGGTCCATAAATTTTCAGTGATGAAATCAGAAACTCAAAGGAGATAAGAAGATTGAACGAGCTGAATGCTCGTGTATAGACTTTCCATTTATTGCATTGCTGCCAAAAAATTGAATTAACTAAAGACAAGGCCAAGCATGGCATGAGAAACTTCTTGGAAATTTCCAATACCAAACCAATAGGCCCTACACTTGGTATAATATGGTTGCGATTCTGAATGCAAATCATGTAATGCTAAGTAGCCCCTCACAATGTCATGATGATTTTTTTATTGTTAATTACTATGTGTTTATATTTAAGTCATAAGAAATTACATAACTAGAAGTGTCATTTTCAAATAAAGTCCTTCACTTTTCTTTTATCCATTGAGAAAAGAGGGATATTCGAGTCGGAAATCTCTTCCAATATTGAAAAGAGAATTTCTACTTGATTAGTAAATAATTGATTCTCTTTTAAATTATTATTAAGTTATATGTACAATACCCAAAAAAAAAAGAAAAAAAGCCTCCATTATTAGAAAGATCGAAAATTATTGTTGGAGGTGGGGATACTCAAATTCATGATAGCAATGGAAATTTTTGTCGTGGGGTATGGAATAAATGAAGAAGAAATTACCCTTATAATAATATTCGACTCCCGCGGTATCCTCGACAAATGTTATAAAGCTGGTACTTTGATTGGGACACACGGCGGATACATATTCATCATCATAAGACAGATACTAAACTCTTCATCGCTTTACCAGTTTTACTCATATCAAGTAAAAAAATCAACACATTAGTGTAATATCAGTTGGTAACTAAAAAGTAAAAATAGAAATTACTTATGAGCGTTGCGATTTGTATCATATTTACTGATCGTACTGCTAATCATTATCATATTATAAATAGATCTTATATATATATATTAGTAGGGTCCACTTCTATCACAGAGATACTAATCATCATTATATTATAAATAGATCTTATATATATTAGTAGGGTCCACTTCTATCACAGAGATACTAATCATCATTATATTATAAATAGATCTCGCATGGAGTCCACGTCTATACGAAGTGATTAGTAAATGGGGTCTAAATAATTATGAGATTATTTTATGACCAAAAGTTGGATAAGGGAGTTGTTGCATATACTCTAGTTACTAACAGGGAAAGTGAAAATTGAAAGCTTGGGAATGTGACACATGTATTCTATATATAATGATGTCAAACCCAAAGCCTCATCCCAGCTTTAATCTCCTGAAGCTTAGCTCCCATGGGTTTTCACACGGCAATTGTAGCAACCACATTGAAACTCAAATCCCTCTCCACCTCTCACAGCACCCTAATAACCCCACTGCTCACTGGCTTGATCTGCCCTTTTGTGCTCAAGCTCTCTTTCAGCTTCAGCCTTGTTCATCAAACCTACTCTGACTTGATCCATCAGTCGAGGCTCTTCTTCTTCCAGCTCAATGAGATTGCAGCAGCTGACAATTTTGATGATGATCTTCAACAGCAGCGGCCAGCTGCTACTAGATCCTTGCAGCGAGCTCTGAGGCTACTGCAACAGGCTGTGACCCATCAAAGAAACTCACAGGCATCGGAATTGGATGAGCACAGCATCCATGACCTCTCCATGGTTGCTCTTTGAGCTCCTCTGCATCTGCATGTACATCTACCTTACTGGGTGAGCATCTATAAATAAATATGTGCCTGGCTTTTTTCTTTCTTGTTTCTTTTTCTTTTCTGGGTTTTGGTTGTTCTTTTTGTTTTTTGTTTTTTCTTCTTTTTTTGGATGTAAAACTGGATCGAGTGGGAATTAAGATGCTTAATTACTAGTTTTGTGCTCTGTGTGAATTAAGCATTAAATTAATTAGTAATGTTTTGCTTTGTACCACATTATTACATTTAGCTGACCAGTTTATGTAAATTAAATTAAACAGCTTAATTATATCCAAAAAAAAAAAACAGAAAGAAAAAAAAAAAAAAACTAAAAATTAAAATTCCTGAAAGATCAGAGAGATTACATTTAGCTGACATGAGTTTCTATCAAACATCAGAAAGATCCGTAGAATTCCTGAAATCTTAAGAAGGGGGACGAGAAAGGCGGTGGCACCGAAAAGATAAAAAGTTGGGAAGGTGAAGGGTAAAAATTATTATAGATAAGGCTGATTTGATTTAATTTAATTTATAATAAAATAATAAAAACTTGAGTCGACATTACAAGAGGTGTCACGAATAACATACAAGTTCTCACTCTATGGTCATAGGACATTAATGAGAGGTTGTGCATGAATAACACCTAAGTTGTTACCTCATTCGATCAATTATATGTGGTCATAAGTTACCATGTCACCTCAAATAAGAGGCCACGCTTGAATAACATGTTAGTTGTTACGACGCTTGAATAACATGTTAGTTTTTACGTCATTAGATCAGTTATATGCGGTGATAAATTGTCATGCCATGTCATTTGATGACAAATTTTTGTCTCCTCCCCATCCTAAAAAGCTCCCCCATCAAGTTCCAAATATTTGCGTTTGGTTAAATCATGTTCTTCATTTGGTAGCTTCGGATGTTGGAAGATAATAGATGTTTTGGGATTTCTAGATAATCCTGTTTCTACTTAGAATAAGAAGCCAAGCACAAATGATTTCGAGAGAACTTGCTTTTTAGCATGAGAACAAAACTCTCTACCCACCCATTGAATTTGTGTTATCCACTTTCTTCAGGGAGTTCTACGTGGAGGGCGGCCCGGCCCAAAATGTTCCATAAAAAATGAAAAAGAGGTAAATATCTTTAGTCCAGCTCAAAAATTTAAAATCAATCAATCAAATAAAAAGCTGCCCCACCTAGATTCTCCCATATTATCTACGATTTTCATTTTACATTTTACTCCTTTCTTGTTAGTTTGATAATAAATTACTTTCCATGTTATTTTCTAAAATATGGAAAATGGAAGATTTATTTTCCATATTTGATAACGTTGAGAAAATAACTGAGAGTTATCACTTTATTTTATTTCCCATGTTTGTTTTGAGCAATGTCTAAAATATCGATGGTTTTGGAAATATCGGTGATCTAAAAACACAAAATTTCAATAGAAATATCAGGAAAATTATTGACATCGATAAAAATTGAATAAAAATCATGGAAATTGTAAGAAAAACTTAAAAAAATTTCTTGAAATTTTGGAGGATGTTTATTTAATCAATTATCAAAAAATTAAAAAAGAAGCAAATGAGAGAGGATGGAGAAGAAGAAGCAAGCCGCGGGAAGAAAAAGAAAAGAATGGGATGCAGAGGGAGAAGAAAAGTAATAATAATAATAATAAATTCACTTTAATATGTTTTTAAAAATTAAAAATTAAAAAAATTAAAAAATCTAGTCTTAGTCCAAGTATACACCAACGCAGGACAAGTGTTATCCAGCTTAAGCCAGGTCAAGCCAATCCAAGACAGTTCCTGATTATAGTCCATGCCAAGACAGTCCTTCGTACCAAATGAGCCCTAAGCGAATGCAAAACATGAGACGAAACTAAGGAAAACATAATTTCTAGCGATTAACTGTTGTGCATAATAGTGAGCCAATTGAACAATCATAACATAAAACAACTGGGTAGATTGCAATAAACTCCTTCAAATGCGAGGTATAACTATATTTAAAGAAGATGATAAGTTTTAGAGATAGGGTTTCAGGAGAATTATTTGATTGAAGAATTAGATGGGAAACTTCAATATGAGCATGGTTCAAAAGAAATCACCACAATTGGCTTCTTATTTAAAACTCCACAAGAGATTTATTTACTAACCCAAAAAATAAAAAATAAAACATATGAGAAAGAAGGATGTGCAATGACGCTTCTTCCTCTTCCCCACTCAATTAAGTTTTTTCTTTGGAAGAGAGATGGTAGGGTTTTTGGTTTTATTTCATAAGTAACACACTTAAAAAAGCTTTTATCAACCGAAAATAGGAAGCATAGGATTATTATACTCGCAACAGTATTATGGCACCATAATTACTAGTAGGGAAATTTACTATAAAAAAGAAAAAAGAAAAAAGGGCGGAGTGGGTGGGGAACCAATTCCTGCAAGGATGGGGAAAATACCCGATTCGTCTCATTGGCATCTTTAAGTTCAATTGAGGGATTCTTGTTAAATAAGCTTATTTGAGGGACATATCTTTGAAAAATAAATTGTTCATACCATTCAAAGACAATATGAAGTTGGCTCACAAAGTGTCGTTTACAAGGAGGGGGACTCGAACTTGGGTGCAAAGGGTGGGCTCACTGCCATGATCAACTAGTCTAACTCACGTTTGCTAAATGGAAAATTTATTGTGGGTTATTCAAGCATAAAGAGATTGTAATGAAGGGGTTATAATGAGGGGGTCCTTAATAATCATTCGATCAATTATTTAGTTATTATTACGCTATTGGATTGAACCCTCAACACACCCCCTCATTATAAACTCTACTGAAATATGGTCACATAATATAACCAGTTCATGTATTATAAACGGGTGGACGACTATGGTAGAGTATTTCAATAAAACACAATAATTTCTCACTTAAATAAATAGGGCTTATCAAAACCTCCGTATGGTAGAGTATGAATTGAATTCCTTCTTTCCACATCGCCCCTTTCATAATTTATCCCATGAAAAAGATAAGTAAATAAGAAAAGGCGGCAGAATAAGACGTGTGTTGCAATTTGCCAACCCCACCTACGCTTGCAAAATAGCATTGATGAAATGGAAATGGTCACCTCCCTTCTCAATTTTTTCTGAATTTAATTTAATTTTAAATTTGTCAAGTATTATATCAACCGGTCCAAATCATTCGGTCTTATACCGTATAATATTACAATACCATTAACCCTAAAAAAGTCTAAAGTCTACCCAAAATATCAGCAGAGGATTATACGGGGACATATTCGGGCTAGTTGAGCAAGGCTTGCATAAACCTTCACTAGGTTTACTGCAATACCAATAAAATTCGTGATTGAAATGGTGACCATCCATTTTTGTTTGTTTTAATATAAGTAACCTTGTGCCATCCCACCACCATTTCCGGGCTTCTAGGATCACATTTAATAAGAATGAATATATGAGCAACATATATATAATTATTTTATAATATATATCTATGATTACTTAAAAATAAATTGTTCGGATTATAAGATTACGTTGTGGAATGAGTTCAAAAAATGGTAAATCTCGTATTTTTTACTAACCGATTATATATATTTCATTTTCCTTCGCAACAGAAAGATGGAATTTTCCACACACATATTATCAAGATGTTATGAAAATTCAAACTTAAAATTATTAATTTATAAATTAAAATCTTTTTCCATTGAACTAGATCCGTATCTTTGTTTTAAAACAAATGGTAGCTAGCTATATGGAATCAAGGATTGTCCTTGGACTTAAGAGCGAGAGAGAGAGAGAGAGAGAGAGAGAGAGAGAGAGAGAGAGAGAGGAGAGAGGTGTCACCTTTGTTATCATCGGCTTTATAATTAATTAAACTCGTTATTATATAAGTAATGATATCTATGTTTGCAAGTTAATCATCTATATGAATATCCGCTTTGGACAGATCAGAGAAAAGTACGTCAGAGCCCAACCCCACCAATCCAAAAAAATCATCATCAATTCGTGAATTAATAAAATTTTTTGGATGCCCTATCTACATAGACACACACACACCGTCCCAAAGCTTAAACAATTATTTTCTTTTTGGCTTGGAGATGTAACTAAAGTGGTCCCGGCATGCTTAATTTGTCTCTCTGATTTTTTCCCTAATATGGTAAAATTTCTTAGGCTTATTTTTAATAAACGGGCAGGTGCTTCGAACTTAAGACGCTTTAAGTTAGCTCTCATTAAATTTTAGCAAGCTCAAAATTAAAGTAAATTTAGGGTTCATCAACTTTGCGTCAGTAATTATTTGATTTGGTTGCATTCAATCTCTACTTTGTTAAAATAGATTATAAATTCAAATATTGTGAACGAACGAACACTTATTAATTGTAAATAACAAAAAATTGTCAAGATTTTGCACCCCAAATAAGAAGCTTTAGTTTTTTCAAACTTATGATGGAGTAATTAATCGTATGAAATTTCCTTCATAAGAGCTGCTTTGACAGAAGGCTACTTTGGATGCAAGAAGGAGATGGGGTTTTTCCCCTCTAAAATCCCGTCCAACACCACGTGGCAGATCCTCATTGCTTGCGATTTTTAAAACTCGACAAAAGGTGGGCCCCACTATTAAATAACAAAAACGACGTAGTAAGAGCGAGCCGTACTACTTCACCGGCCTAGTTTGCCCCCAGACACCAAACCGATAAGCGTTAAATTATTCCCTTGACAATATAATAATACGGCCTGATTCTGGACCGTTGGATGCGGAGACTGAACGGTATAGATCTCGCAAAGAGCCTCTCTATAAAAAAAAGGCCTTCCCTCGTTGTTTCCTACCTATCGAGAAATATTTAAAACTCTCTCTCTTTCTCTTTGTCTCTCTCTGTCCGTCTTCGGTATTAAATAAAGTCCTTCACTTGCAATGGTGATCGAGGCTTAGAGAGAGAGAGGGAGAGCGAGCTCGATGGCCAAGGGCAGCATTGGAATTTCTAAAATTCTCCTGCTACCGCTCCTTCTTCTTGTTCTCGAAACGACAGCGTTCAGCGAGAACCACCAGCTGAAGCAGCAGCAGCGGTGGCCACGGCAGTACTACAGAAATGCGTACGCGACGATGATGTACATGGGGACGCCCAGGGACTACGAGTTCTATGTTGCGACCCGTGTCATGATCAGATCGCTCTCCAGGCTCCACGTTGCGGCCGATCTCGTCGTCATTGCCTCCCCGGACGTCCCCCTCCGTTGGGTTCAGACTCTGTAAGTCCTCTTTCGCTATTTTGTCTTTTTCTTCCGTTTCGTTTTTCCTTTTTGGCCGTAACGTGCCCGCAGGGCCGTCCCGGCGCACGTTAGAAGAAAAAAAGGGGGTTTCGGCGCACGTTACGCTTTGTAGAGCTACCAAGTAGCGAAGGGTTAGTCAACTATAAGTTGAGCCAATTAGGTCGGTAGTTGTTGGTGGTTGGTCAAAATGGTCAACGGATTTTTTTTTTTAATGGATGGATCGGGACCGTCTATTTTCGGTGGTCTTAGATGCAGCTTAGAATTTGCCCTCTTGATTTTTTTTTTGCCTTTTTCGGATAAGAATGCGTGTGTGGGGGGGGGGGGGGGGGGGTGCCTTTTCGAGTCACAGCGCAACAGCAACGCATTTACCTAAGGGTCTTAATGGGTAGACTGGCCAGTGATATATTGTTGGGCCTTGCTTCCCATTTGCGTGACGTGGCGTGGTTTGATTGTCCGGGGGGTCGAAGTCGGTGGATGGAATCCAAAGACATGGCACGGTTGGTTTTGGTGAACCTCGTCCGTTGGTCTAGGTGGTCTTGTTTTCAACATTTGCCTCTTTTTTCTCTTCATGGTTAGTCTTTAAGAAGAAAATAAGAGGAGAGTCGGCAAAGATTCCGGAAATATCATTGATAAAAGTCAAAAAACTCGATTACGTGTTTAATTTACGCGTACTTAGTTTATAAATTTATTTGTTGAAATTGTGCTTACTTGAATTCCACTAATGTCTAGGTTCTCATCATATTTTTCCCATATTAATTGCTCCCTAATCATCTAGCTTCTATATGTAGATAATTCTATATAAGGAAAAGAAAAAAAAATCAAAATAAAGGTTTTGTTTATTTTTATTTTCTGCCCTGCACATGACTTGCTTAGATAATGATGACAATAAAGTCATGGATGGCAATCTATGATTTGTCTGATACCCCTTTCCTTTGTTTACATCATCACAACTTGACATCCTAGGAGGATCAAGCCCATTCTCACACTGAGCCACGGCCTTGGGTCCTACAAGCGAGAAAAAAGAGAGGAAGAAGTTGGAAATCTCATACATTTTTATTTAAAATAAGATTTTGTAACATATTATAGATTTTAATAGTGCAATGCTTGTGTCGACAGAGTTTAGTCGATAAGAAAAGGGCCTTAATTTGCATATCAGTGGATCTCAAGTTCAAACTTTTACGACATAGCGTGTGTGTGAGAAACCCCTTCCCTTGTATTTTATACCATCACTTGTATTAAAGTAAAGGTGTGGTGACTGTCACGTTGGAGAGTCCAGTAAATTTGTCTCTCCTAGTTTGATATGGTGATCTGAACTGTGACACCACTAATTTGACTTAGAGGAACTTGAGATCATGACTGGCATATTGATATATTAACACAAGTTTTTGTTATTGTTTGACACAGAGAACAGGAAGATGGGGCCAAGGTGGTGAGAGTGGAAAATTTGAATAATCCATATAGTAACCAGAACAATTTTGACAAAAGATTCAAGTTAACACTCAACAAACTCTATGCGTGGAGCCTAGTGGACTATGACAGGGTGGTCATGCTTGATGCTGACAACCTCTTCCTCCGAAATGCTGATGAACTATTCCAATGTGGACAATTCTGTGCAGCTTTCATCAACCCTTGCATCTTCCATACTGGCCTCTTTGTGTTGCAGGTAAACCCTAAACCTTCAAGCATAAATGTTTGAAATGTTTATGAAACCATTTTCAGCCATTTAGTTTTGACTTCTTATTTCAAAGTTTCACCTCGAACTCTTTAATGAGATCCTCAAGATTTTAGGTTATGATTTGAGTAGAATTAACTAACACAGAAGAACACTCACCGTAACACGGCTAGATGCTATTATTTGAAGCTGAAAGAATGATGTGCAATTTTTTCAAAATCATAATCTGCCTTATATCTTAAGAAATAATTGGGTTTTATAGAAAGGTGATATTAATCCTTTGGTTCCTTGCTGATTTTCCTTTTAAGATTTTAAACTAGAGTCAATGTTAAGGCATTCATCCAAGAAAACTTTATGGTTGAATTTTTCTCATAGTTTATCTGAAAAGGAACCACTTTGGGCTTCATTTGTTCATGATATTTGCAGCCATCAATGGAAGTATTCAAGGACATGCTTCATGAGTTGAAAATTGGAAGAGATAATCCAGATGGTGCAGACCAGGGTTTTATAGGTGGTTATTTCCCGGACTTGCTTGATCAGCCCTTGTTCCGTGCACCTCCTAATGGCTCCAAACTTAATGGAACCTACAGACTACCTTTGGGCTATCAAATGGATGCTTCTTATTATTGTAAGTGAAACAATAAGCATTTCTAATTTTTATCCTATAGGGAAACCAAAGATTATATCTTAGCTACCCTCTACTTTTGCTTGTTATAGATCTCAGATTGCATTGGAGTGTACCCTGCGGACCCAACAGCGTAATCACCTTCCCCGGTGCACCATGGTTGAAGCCATGGTATTGGTGGTCATGGCCTGTTTTGCCATTGGGCATTTCGTGGCATGCGCAACGCCAACAAACTCTTGGGTGAGACCACAAACTGTTTCTGCATTAACTGATCGCATCTGTAGCATGTCAATGTGGTGAAATATATGCTGAGGATTTTTCTTTGTGATCACCTTTCAAGCTGGCAAACCTAACTGTCACTGTCTTTCTCTATGATACAGGTATGGTGCAGAGATGCCAGTGGTGCTAATCCAGTCGCTAATTTATCTGGGAATAATAGCAATGACACGCCTGGCACGACCAAATATATCCAAGTTGTGCTACAGGCGCTCAGACAAGAGCATTACCTTAATACACACCGTCCTCAAGATGATAGCAGCATGGTCGATTGTCGCTGCGTACGTTGTACCTTTCGTGCTCATTCCTCACACGATTCATCCCCTGCTAGGATGGAGTTTGTACTTTCTTGGCACTTTTGCACTTTGCTTCATAGCAATCAATGCTCTGTTACTGCCAATGCTGCCAGTTCTAGCTTTGTGGCTTGGATTTCTCGGCGTCCTTTTTGTCATGGCATTTCCTTGGTATCCAGATGGTGTTATAAGAGCTCTCTCTGTATTTGCCTATGCATTTTGTGCTGCACCATTCGCATGGCTGTCAGTGGTTAAGGTCATGTCATCTATTCAAGCGGCAGTTGAAAGGGAAGCTTATTTTCCGAAGATTGGGTGAGTCTTCTCCACGTCTGAGCTTTGAACTTTGAAAGCACATTGCCAACTCCCCAGGATGAAGTGACGACAATGACTCAGAGACGGTCTACTTAAACAAAATTCGGGCAGATTCGAGGCTGTGCTTTTTTCTTTTGATATTTGGGGACAAGGAGAAAAGAGGAAAGGGTCAGATGGGAGTTTGGTTTTGCATGAGCTTCCATTGTTTTTGTACCATAAACTTCATTGATAAAAACTAAAAGGTGCCAGTTCGCATGGAAAACTGTCTGTAATTATATAAGATCGCTTTTATCAGATTTCTTGCATGTTTTGGCTCCAACAGTTGAGTGTAACAATGACATTACGTTTGCTAATTTTGACCGAGGAAGGTGACACCAAAATATTCTCTTACTGTATGGAAATTTTTGTTTGTTTTCTTATTGCTTGTTTACGCCGTATTTGACCGACTAATGAGAAGACTACACATGGAAAGAAGGGGCCTAGGGAGATGACCCACTAAAAAGTCAATCGACCGTGTCTTACGGATCGCCATCGGCGCGGAGAGTGTTTGGGACTCATGATTGCCGATCAAATAGCAAAGGACTCCTTTCATCTAATATTTCTCACAGGTACATGTGGAACCACAATCTCACATTGAAATTTCACTCAAGATGCACACCTCTCAAGATCTATAAAAAAAGTTACAGGCCCCAAAAAAGAAGTAACTGTGACACTTAGCAAACCTACCATTACTCTGTCTAAATTACTATTTACTCCGTACTTATTTTAAATTAAACATCCAAGAGCGGTGCCAAAGGATTTACCGAGAATTCTGTGTCTTGCAAATTAGTCGGTTTCTTGAAACTTATTCAAAGCCGAAGGTAACATCACTAAGTTGAGCCCAAAAGTGCTGAACCATTTTTTAGAATCAATATAATTCTTACAAGACTTCCCGCAAAAGAGTAGGAGATATCTCCTTTTTTTGTGATGACCTATTATTGTTGACCAGTGAAATTGTTTGGACTAAAGCAAAGTCGAAGAAGCTATATACGAAAAAATAAAGTAGGATGAGAGGCAATTTTGGCGACGAGATAAGATTGATCTAGCTATAATTAAAACCGAAGCAAGTTCAAGCAAAGATGATCCGGATCCTTTCGCCCACCAAACTATTTGGTGAAATAACCAACAACGAAATGTATCAAAGGCGCGAGTCCATTATTACTTACCATTCTAGCTATCGGTGTTAGTGGTACTTCTCTTCCACAAAATGCTAGGCGAGGTCTCAAGTGAAAGATTACCACACAAAAATAAAGACAGAATACGATACAATAATTACAGAGAAGGGAAATCACAACAATGCTTAAATTGTCTCAAAACTCATCCTTCTGATAGAATAGAGCCGCAAAAGCGCGATTCCAATTCAAACTGACATTTTTTTTTTTGGGGTAAGAGGGGATGTACAAAGTATGCCACTGGAAAGTTGTTCTAAAAAGGGTAGTTAAATTCCCAGCCAAGCACTACGATTTTAAGCATCGATTTCTGCATATCTTTATAGTGGACAATGCCACCATACATCTTAGTAATGAATCTATCTTTGTTAACTGCTTGAGCCTTTTTCTTGCTTTTTCCAGTTTTTGCTACCTGCATAGATCAACGACCACAGATGTAGCCTTGATGAAGACATGAAATATAAAAAATAAAAAAAAATAAAAAAAGACAGAAAATACCTCAGTCCACATCTCCCTGCCATTTTTCGAGAACCATGTTGCAATGTCCATCAAGTGCTCTCACATGGCCAAGGAGCTTCCTGTTTTGACGAGAACCTGCTTGCCCAATGAGAACCATTTTGAATTAGAATTATTGCCCTCGACATGTAAAGCCTTAATGAACACAAAGAACTATAAAAGTGTAACAAAGGATTACCTCAGTGAGTATGATCTTTGATACTCATTATAAGAACAGACTAATCAGCTCAGGTATCCAGATTTTCAGCACTAAGAAGCTCAGGAAAATGAAAGTTTCATCAGAAATATCATTAGAAGCAAAAGAAGATCTTTTATGCAACTCGCTGCTGTCGATATAAAGGTTAAGTCCACAAATTCAGGTTTCTAAAAGTTGAAGGCTGACCATGTGGGTGTAAGAAAATAATTTCAATGTGGCAAATACTATTGCAAAAAAGTATATAAAGTAATCTACCTTGCACTAATGAGAAGAGAACTCTTCACTGTGAACTTTACTGGATATTATTTGTCAATCGAACCCTATCACTCAAAGTAACAAATGGTGGACACAAGCTAGTGACCCCATGCTAAAACCTAACACACCTAATTGATATCCAATCCGTTTAACTACACTACTTTAGAAGTTGTTAATTAAAGGGTTCAAGCATCATTATCGAATACTCCATTAAAATATAAAATACCTCTAAAGAACCTCAATAGTCTAAACAACATACGCAACAGGGGCACGAAATATGTTCAAATACAGTACGTATTCAAAGCATAATTGTATATACATATATATAGTGTAAATACACAACAACAGCGAAAAAAAAATCCTCTTCAGTTCAGGTCTCCAAATTTTTTCCGCATGGAGCATCTCGGAAGAACGAAAGTTATTTATTGATCATCATCAGAGGCAAAATAAAGTCATTTAATACATAAATGATAAAGCAGAGAGACAAAGAACAGGGCACCGCTAGCCCAAGATGGATAGGTTCAGCATCATCCATAAGCAGATATGAAACTCGTTATAATTTAAAAAAAGCTACATCCCCTGATTGTTAGCTGATTCTTACTTGAAAATAACAAGCAAAAAAAAAAAAAAATTCAAACCCACCAAAAAAGACACAATATTTTCAATTATAGACAAAGTATATAGTACATGTATGCTGTAAACACAAAAACAAGCCTCTTCAGTTCAGGTCTCCAAATTTTTCCGCTGTAAACACAAAAACAAGCCTCTTCAGTTCAGGTCTCCAAATTTTTCCGCATGGAGCATCTCGGAAGAACGAAAGTTATTTTTTAATCATCATCATTAGAGGCAATATGAAGTCATCTAATATATAAAACAGAGAGAGAGAGAGAGAGAGAGAGAGAGAGAGAGAGAGGACACCACATTATAGACTCAGCACCAGAGAGAGAGAGAGAGGACACCACATTATAGACTCAGCACCATATAAAAGCAGACATGAAACTAGGTTTAAGGATCCGCATCTCCTGATTTTTAGATGATGCTTATTTGACAATAATAAGCAAAAAAAATCAAAACTTCATAAAGAATGCATATGACATTCTCTAAAACCAACTATATTTGAATGAAATTTATGCATAAAATAGTACCAATAGCGATGTGAAAAAAGGATTAAACAAAATCATAGATCTAGGAAAGTTAATAAACAACTTAAAAGTACAGAGGCTCAGACCTGACCCGAGAAGTGACTAGGGTTTATACGAGGGAGGCTGGAGGGGAGAGGGAGACACAGAGAGAGATAGAGACGAAGAAACAGACGACAGGATTGATGGGTTGCCTGGACTATAAAATATAATGTTATAAGGGTAGCATATGGGCCGTGGCTTTTATGGATCTGGGTAGAAATGTGAATGGGAGGTAGTCCGGCTTTGAGCCCAAACCGCTCACCCTCGCTAAATATAAATTTTGGAAGATGCTGGGCTTTGAAAGAGTATCATAAGCAATAACAACAATTAACTTCGCGACGGCCTTATAAACCGAACAACTGCATAGACTCGCCCTCTAGCACCGATATTGTCCTCAATTTAGCCACTTAAGTCAAATAGATTGGTCAAGTCCAATAGACCATTATTATAGGTGGGGTTTTATCTTAAAGGCCTTGGTGCCATTATCAATGATAGATAAGGTGTACATTACTATTAAACTCCCTTGATGTGGGACTCTATAAAACCCACAAGAACTTACCGAAGAAAAATCGCTTGAATCTTTAAATTAGTATTGAAGTTCCTATAAATTACATCTCTGCCATTGATTAACTTAAAACAAGTCCAACACAAACCAAAAGAACCCATAACAAGCCCAGCGAGTCCATATTAGATTTTTTTGAAAAAACCCGAACTTAAAATAAAATAAAATAAAAAATCACGAAAACCAAGGGTCTGTCCCCACGACCCTTCATTCTCCATCAAACCTCTGCAAACCATATCATAGAAGTACATTGTTAATAACATGTCATAAAAGTGCATTGTTAATACCATGCTATAGAAGTATATTGTTAATACAATTTCATAGAAAAACATTTTAAACACAATTTCATACAAAAACATTGTAAATACCATTTCATACAAAAAATCCAAAAAACTCTAACAAGAGATTCGATATCCTTTGCTGCCACCTCCAATTGTCCATAGTTTCACCAGATACAATCGCAAAGGCAAAAGGAAATACCTTTAGAAGAAAAAAAAATACATTGTTAATACTATGTCACAAAAGTACATTGTTAATGCTATATCATAGAACTATTGTCCTAGTAAAAATCACATTTTGCATATCATAAACTTCAAGTGCACAGCCATATATAGAGCAAAATATAGAGCGTGCTTTGTTACTGAAAATCTGTTAATACTATGTCATAGAAGTACACTGTTAATACTATGTTATATAAATCAACTCAGTTGCAGGGTATGAACAGTATAACAGTTGTTCATACCACTTACTGGAAGTTAACAACTGCTCATACGACTTACAGATAACAAATTGTATACTACAAATCAACTTACTAACTTGTTGAAATTTACAGAAGTCATATATTAGACCTACAACCACCCAAAAAGCCAAAATTGGCTTGTTGCAAATGCCATATCAAAGTGTTGAGGAAGGTTGACTCTTTCTATTTTACCAGTTACAACTGCCGACTCATTTTGATTAGATTTTAGTATATTCCAGTATTTAAACAGAATTTTGAGACTCTTTGAAACAAATTTAACAAAAAAAAGCATAAACGCAACAATGTCCTAAATCTTAATTCTGAGTGAATAAACTATAGTGGTAATGAGGTTAACAAAGAGATACCTCCATCTCAATAAGATTTCCTATCATTCTCTCAGCAGGTTCTACACCATCGTGCAAAAATTTTACCATGACTTCATCCAGATGCTTTCTCAATACTGGAAATCTTTGCAACTCAATTACCTCACAAGCGTGGCTTATCTGCAGGCAAAATTTTATCTTCCTGATTACATCTACATCTCATGATTCATGGAAACATACAATTAAAACTCCGTAGCATATGCCTTATTACTCACCTTCATTAGTTCATCATAAACAAATCGAAGACACTAAAGGCTTGGGTCTAACAGACGAGCAATTTGTCTCCTAACTAAAAATTCAAATGGGACCTAAAACCAATTCAGAACCTTATCAGCCAATGCAGTGTAAAATCAAGCCATTAGTTTCTAATATTTAATACAAGGGAAAATGAAAGACTGCAGCATATGTCATCATCATACCTCAGGCACAAATAAAGCATTTCTTGCACCATAAGCATTTGAATAGCCATTCGAATATCATCATCAGTTAGATCATCCAAAGCGGCAGCCCCTTTGGCTATGGAAAAATCATCGTCGTCGACATCTACGAACAAGAGATTCAGGTTGAAAATCGGGAACACAGGACGGATCTGGCCATTTTGGAATATATCGGCGGTGGAAATCGGCGATCCGTCGGGGTTGGTGCATGCGAAAGAGAAATCAAGTAGAAATTCAAGTAAATTAAGCAAAAATCAAAAGGAAAATAATGAATTGAAGCAGATGGAACAAACCTGCAAAGGAAATGGAGGCATCGGCGGCGAGAACACGTGTGAGGCCACCTACGTAACGGAGATTGTCGTCGGTCTTGTGTTGGTCCATGGCTTTGAAATTGTTTGGTTTACTTTGAAGGCATAGAGAGGGAAGAAGGGAGAGAACAAAGGAAAGATGGTGGTTTGAAACAGGAGAGGAGCTTGAGGCTTCAAACCTAAGGTTATCAAACCTGAGGGAGGCTTCAAACGAGATCCAAAACTAACTTAATGCTAAAAAGGGTAATAAAGATATTTCATCTTATTAATTAAATTAAAAAATGTACGATTATTGATTTTTGGGTTTATTTTGGGTGTGTTTCTATGTTTTAAATAGTGTAAGGTATATTTATAAGTTCATATCTAAAAATAGGTGTTTCACTAATTTTGTATAATAAAATCCGTGTATTACATAATAACACAATTAAATAAAAGATTAAGAATAAAATAAAACTAGAGGTGAAAATAACAGCACTCTTGCATAATAACTCAGTCCGAATGATCATGGCTATTTCGTCTGACAAAGGCAATCGGTGTACTGGGTTTCGGTTAATTTGGCTCCATGCCCGAATTGAGGAACTGGGGTTGGGTACAGACTCCAACATTCAAAAATTTTGGTTTTCGAAAAGGTAGGGCCAACATGGTCCGAAAATTCATGAACGTTAGAACTACAATACAAAATGGTATTTAACCATGCCCTGGACCATCATTTTGTCATCCACACCACCACCACCACCACCGCCCCAACCAACAACACCACCACCACAGGATGTTGGACAAAGAAGATAAAGATGACCGTTTGAAGGAAGCAAGTATTAGAAGAATAATAATTGTACTAAAAAATAAATAAATACATTAAAGTCAATAAGTTCTTTCTTTTTTGTCTCAACTTTAAGTTAAATAAACTTCACATGGCCAAGTTTCCTCCAGCTGGGGACCATTTTTGGGTGCCCTAAAATTCTTGAACCCTAGCAAAAATAAATAAATAAATAATTACCAGACATTTGCCAGTTTCGTAAACAAGAATTTTGGCCTATGTAATTATGCAATAAATAAATAATTAATTCAACAATTGCACGCCATAATCTACAGCGACAGTGTGTGCATTGTTATTTTAAGTTTGTCGGGAGAAGATAATCATTCTATCATTACAAAAGTGAAGTAATGATCAGTTAATTAATCTGCACTTTCCCTAATCTTCATTATTGAAAACAATTGTTACCCATACCACTGCATTGGATCAGCTTAAACAAAAATTAATTGCAACCATCACATACGACTCCTCCATTGTCGTTTCGGACTGTTTTTTTTATCGGACATGCTTCCGATCATAAACCCTTTTGTTAATTAGAAGCAGTTTTCTTATAAGAACGCACAAGTTTTTAACTTTTTAGAAAATTACTTGAAAATATACTTCTTAAATAAGTGTTTTTTCAAAAAGCGTTCCGTTTCGGATTTTCCCAAATCCATGTAAATGTGTGATATATTTAATTGAACAACTAAAATCACCGAAATCATTCGCACAGTGAGGTAGATTCCGAGGTGGGAAGACTTTAGAGTACATATAATTAGGATGTGTCTTTATCTCTCTCATCACTGCTGAGTTGTGCATGCAAATTAAGCCAAAAACATATTTGACCCCACTTACTTATCCAAAGGCCAATTCATAGCATAACGAGACCAACCCACGCGAGGGAAGCCCCCAAAAAAAAAAAATGACCGTTGGAAAGGACTGAAATTTGTTTCCATATATATATATATATATATATATATAGTACTTGCATTCCATTATATACATGTTCCTTGATATCTCTTCGATAGCTCTTGGCTCTTGCAATCGAATCTCATAACCTCAGAGAGAGAGGGAGCAATCTATCTATCCACCATTTTCGTTATTATTATTATTATTAAATTTAATGCTATTTTAATTAATTCAAACTATTAATGGCTTCTTCTCTTTTATCATCATCATCATCTTCTTCTTCTTCTTACTTCTTCTTGGTGTGCACTACACTCACTGTGTTTTCCTTCTGGTTATTTCATGCAGTGCCAGCGGTGACAGCGGTGAGAAGCTCTCGCGTAATGCTAGTCCACACTACTAACAACAATGGTTCAACATCAAACTCTACCAAGAACCACCACAAGTGGGTGGGGCCAACTGGTCACCGCCAGATCGCTGTCGACATAAACGGTTCAGGGGATTTCCTGTCCGTCCAAGCCGCCGTCAATGCAGTACCGGCAAACAACACGGTCAATGTTCTCATCCTCATCAGCCCCGGATACTACAGGTCATTATTAATCATTATTGTCACTAGTCAACAATATGATCAGTAAATATGATACAAATAGTAACAGACTCGATAATTCATATAGTGAAAATATTAATTACTGTGGAGATAAATATGATATGGGTATGCAGAGAAAAAGTGGTGGTGCCGGCGACAAAGCCGTACATCACGTTTCAAGGAGCTGGGAAAGATGTGACCGTGATCGAATGGCATGACCGAGCCAGTGACCCAGGGCCCAACGGCCAGCAGCTGAGGACTTACAGGACAGCTTCTGTTACTGTTTTCGCCAACTATTTCTCCGCAAGAAACATCAGCTTCAAGGTACGTTAAGAGTAATGCTTTTTTCACGATATATTACAACTAATGTGTGTTTATTAGAGCTAACCATACAAATATAGTTGGATTTTTGCATGCATGAATGAGCATTATATGGATTTATTTACTTATTATCTCAGAATACGGCGCCGGCTCCGATGCCGGGGATGCAAGGGTGGCAAGCGGTAGCGTTTAGGATATCAGGTGACAAGGCGTACTTCTCAGGTTGTGGCTTCTATGGTGCCCAAGACACACTTTGTGACGATGTGGGGCGCCATTACTTCAAGGATTGTTACATTGAGGGTTCCATAGACTTCATTTTTGGGAATGGTCGGTCCATGTACAAAGTAAGTAACTACATAAATAATATTAATGTTGATTTAATTTTGTTTAATTAGTATCAATTTTAACATGTATTTTGCATGCTATAACTATTTTTGTCTAAATTGCCATTGTCTTGTTGAGCTCTAAGCAAAAATTTTAGTGCTTTTGTCTATGAACACCCGTGACTCTTCCATTTTGAAAAAGAAAAGGATGCCTGCCTTTTTTCTGCTGCATCTTTGTGACAGAGCGATGTCACTTTAGTGCACATAAAGTCAAGAAAAGTGAGGAAGCTTTTTCCTTCGCCAGTTTCATCTGTTGGTGGGAAAAATGCTATTTGCATATACGAGGCATTTGTATTCAACAATTGTGAAATGTTTATTGATCTATCGATTTATCTATAAATAAAAGATTAATGATAACATTACTCGTATTCTAATTTTTAAAGCAAACTTAGGTATGTGGCGAGTGTAATTCTTAGCGACTAAATTGTTCTTACGAAACCCTAATAATGTAATTCTTAGTGCCTAGAAATTTAAACAAATGGTCTTATCAAAACAGAAAATTCACGCCTTTTTTTATATTAAATTTTTTATTCTACTCAATATAAAATCATTATTGTTAGTGCTTTACGGTGACGTTTCGTTTGCAATGAGTGGTTTGACCTTTTGACTGATCAACTATTGGCTGGTTCTGGTTGGCACAGGACTGTGAGCTGCACTCGATAGCAACCAAGTTCGGGTCAATTGCGGCCCACTACAGAAACTCAGCGGATGATAAATCAGGCTTCGCTTTCGTGAACTGCCGAGTTACGGGTACGGGTCCTTTGTATGTGGGTCGGGCCATGGGCAAGTACTCCCGGATCGTATATTCCTACACCTACTTTGATGACGTGGTCGCTCATGGTGCCTGGGATGACTGGGGCAACACAACCGCCAGCACTACAACAAAGTAATTAACTACCTTCAGCTTTTAATTACTTTTATTTTATTTTATGACAAGTGCAATATTCTAAATCCTTCATATAAACTGATTTCGGGACGAGGAGAGTAAAACTTAAAATTAAGAGTGCCCTAATTATTTGAGTTCAGAGTTCTTTTTATAATGTATTCGGATGCAAAGGAGTAGATAAACACACTGTTTTGGTCAACCGATATTACCGACATTTGCTCTAATTACTTGATTTCTTCTAATCATTCTTTAGTGGGCCCACCCTCTGTGTTTCCCTTTTGACAAACACGTCTGTGGGGCCCATTTTAATTTTGTGGAATTATAGGTGTTTGAACTCCTAATCATTGTCATGGCATCAAGCCCCGGTCAACAAAGACAAGGCCATAGAAAGCTTAAAAAAAGTGATGGAAAAGCCAAATATTTCAAAGATTTCTTGTCTCGAGATAATTAAAAACCCTACTTTTTCTTCTACACTTTTTATGTACTAATTTCCTCACATGAAGTGAGAAATTCATGAAATAAAAAGATAGGGATTCAAAAAGAGAAATATCGTTAGACTAATATATAATAAATATCATAAAATTTAGATCTCAACTAATATATTAAAATTTTAATTTATTTTTAACAAGTAAGGTATTTTAATGTCATGTCATTCGTAGTAAAATTTGGAAATAATAAGTGGGCCAACCTGACTTTTAATGGGTTTTTTTTGTTTTTTCGGTGGCAACTGCAGGAGGAGTGTGTTTCTGGGAGTCTACAAGTGCTGGGGGCCAGGAGAAGAAGCCCTGCTTGGGGTGTCATGTGCCCCAGAGCTTGATTATGAATTGGCCCATCCCTTTCTGGTCAAGAGTTTCGTCAACGGAAGGCACTGGATTGCACCCTCTGATGCTTAGCCTTTGCTATCATCTCATACTTCTTCCAAATCCCATTCTTTAATTCATTCATATATTCTTTAATTCAATTATTGTAAAATATATCTACTCCATCAACATACTCTATCCAGGGTTGCTGTTCCTTCTAATTGCTTTATGCGGGAGAAAGGTAGGCTACTTAAAATAGTCCAACAACCAAACTCTTATGTGTGTAGATTTGCTCACCTAATCCTGATAAGTGTCCCGACGTTTTGTACCGTGTACCTTTTCTTCAATAATATGATATCGTTTTGTTCAAGGCTTTTTCATTAAGATTTGAGTTTGCATGCTACTAGACCAAACGATCATTGGCTCGCCAACAAACAAATCTAAGAAATTTTCCTTACCATATAACCCCCAAATTTTATACAAGCTTTACGTGTCTCAAAACCTTGCTCTGAAACTGGGCAGCTAAAACAATCATAAGAATCTGAAATAATAAAACTGCATGCAATTCAGGCAATAACCAATTTATTTTCACAAGTTTTGATAAACAAACATCTGTGTGCGCCCAGGGGGATAACAGCTATGGGGATATGAAATTAGCACGGAGGAAAGACGGTTGCTCTCACATTATACAACAATTTGTCTGAGACTCTAGCATCTCTGGAGACCTGCAAAGGAAAGCATCGTGGGTCAGTTGATAGAGCTGACCAAAGTTCTAAACGATTTCTGCAAATTGATGGTGCCACAGAGAAAGCATGTTATACTGAGTTAGTATTTCTCAGCCAAGAAGAAATCTATCTGATTTTCTTGTGGTAACACAAGTCATGTTAAACTTCGATGTGATAAATAGCGTAAATTATCGTCGCTCCAAACTGAATGTTCCATTTAAATGGGAGTCTCAGCTGTAGTACAGATTCAAGTTCTCACAGCTTTAAGGAAGAGCCTACCTTCTAGACTTGGTACATAAATTTCCTTTAATAGATAGTATAAAACTCTCAATCTGAATAACACTGAAGAACAATATAAATGGGTTCATTGACCATTTTCCTGATGAGATTCCCTCAGCAGTTGTCCTCACAAATAAATAACATCTAAGAACAACAGTATTCACATACAGAAAATATTAAAATGGCAAATGTGATCATCAGCGAACTTAAGACGTGTGAGTGCTTTAAAAGTTGCAGACAAACTAACCGTTCAGATTTTCATAATTAAGACTTACAGTTGTCCAAGACTAGCTAGGTCAAAATCAGGAGCTAGCTCCTGCACAATATCATTAGGTGGTTGGCCGCATTCTTGCATTTTCTGCATGAGCTCAAAAATCCGGGTGAAGTTTCCAGAATCCTTTTCGTAGACTTCATTAAGATCTTTTATGAGTTCGTACTGGTGAAAATAACGTTCATGTTCTTCTTTACTCAAACTCGCTTCATGCTCTTTCAACCACTTTGGATATCTTTCTCCAATTTCCTTCATCGGTTCATGAAGAATATCCTTAGACAAAAGCTGCTGCATCATGGTCTCAACAATAGATTCCATGTCCTACACAAAAATAAGGGGAAAATTAACAATAACAAGATATTACAGCTTTTATTAACAGGTTGTACACCAATTTGGCAAAGCATCAAGTAGGAACATGAAGGTAGTGCATATTTACGAAAGAAGCAGAACATGTAGTAGCTAAAGCATGCCATTATAGCCAAATCCTAACACCACCAAAAGGATGTATACAAAGAAGTTGGAGTTTATTCATCTTATTAACATGACACGGGTTTTAAAACCCAAACTGGCACAAATTTTGCAGAATTCAAAAGACAAAACATTGTACACTCAAATACAAGTTACGTGAACTAAAATTTTTGGAGGAAGAGAAGGAAAGTACAAGAAAGAAAAATATATGAAGACATTGAATATAGGTCTACTATGCTATTATATAAAGAAAATGAAACAGTCTAAAAAGCACAAGGCATATGCATTCCAGAAACATACTTATCCACATTCAATTTTAGTTTGGTGTCTCATTCGGTAGATAAATCTTGAAATTAGCTATTGTTTTGTTGAAATGATGACCAAAACTTCTAAATATACTTCCTCCAAATAAACTGTAGAAGCCACTGACCGAGTGCCTAAGCAATTAGTAGATTACCAAGCAATGCATATGATGAAACAGTAAATGAAAGATTTTGTATATGGAGAACATATGGCACAAGTAAATGAAATATCTATTACCACCACTCATGTTGCCTACCATGTAAAGTATGATATGTCAATACTAGGACCCTTGTAACCAAGCGTACAGCCAACCAATAGATCCTGCTTTGTCTCATCCTTCTCACAATGGTACCAAAAACTTAAGATAAAGGTTAAACTTCTGCTACAGTAAGCAAGCCTCATAGTTATTTTGATGGTTAGCACCTCGAATACTAAACATGAATTAGACGATATTTTTTTTCACGACATGCAGAAAACAATTAAATTTCATATCAGGGAAAGCTATTCAGAAATTACACACCGATACATCCTCTCTTCATCCCAACCCTAAAAAGAAGCAAACACACCAGTAGGTCCTAGACATAGCTTCCAAAAAGGGTATTTATTTTCTAATCAAGTTTCTGAATTGATCATTCTTCTCCCTCTGAAAGGAGCTTGACCCGATCAAGTTAGGAGCTAGACTAAGAAGGGATTCATCACCTTCAATGCGTTTTAGGAAAGTGCTAGCTGTTTTCTTGAGTTTTATGGATGGAGAAAATTTAGTAGGTACAATATTTAGCTCATAGTCCCCATGTTCAAAGGTAATAAGTGTTGTTGCTCTAGGCAGGGGTTATCAGTGGGTCCTTGAAACATGGGGACTATTGAAGGTGATGGACACATAAAAGAGATAAAAAAAATAAGGGTTATCAGTGGGTCCTTGGTTTCACTTAATCTGAACATGAATTCCTCAAACTTGTCAATGTATTCAACGACCAACATATTCCCTTACAAAGAGACTAGTGGTAGTCCAGAAAGCACTCGCAAAATGGTTAACATTACATTTCTATTTCAACCTTTCTTTCAACTCACTTCAATGGAGATTGGTTCTGTGCTATATCAATTTGTTTTTCAAGGTAATACTCCCAAAGAGTTTAGTTTGGCACACCAACTTCGTCTTGGAAAATCCAACTTTGTGACTCTTAGATATTTGATACCGCTCAAACTATGGGTCCAGGTCACAACCAAAAAGCTTAGGATTTAGTTTATCATTAAAACTATGAACATCAATATGATTGCTATTACCGTATCAAACATAAAGCTAAAGTTTTAGTATGTACTTTGTCAGAAAATTGATCCAATATGATTTACCATTAGCCTATATCAACCCAGAATTCCAATTCTTAGTAAACAATATTGTCAGAACGAGTGATACTCAGCAAGCAATAGATAGTTGTTCTCAATAGCAATATACTTGAAATCAGAACACAGGGATCATATTAGACACAAGCATTGCAATGAAAATTTCAGTTAGTAAAACAAATTTCAGGTACAGAGGAGGATAAGTTCCATGTTCTAAATTCTATCAAACACCAACCTTAATCTAAATACCCATGTATCGAATTCACAACTATAAAATTGTGTCGATTACAAGTCACTAACCAATAACAGCTCAAATTGCATAAAACTCAACCAAACAGCTAGATTGATCAAATCCCAAAAAAAAAAAAAAAAAAAAAAAAAAAAAAAAAAAAAAGGCAATTCAAAGAAAAAAGTAAATGAAAAGCAAATTACCTGAGACCCAGCAAGTTCCTCGAACTGCTTGACCCAATCTTCCACATCCTTACCCAAATCCTCTCCGCCAGGTTTCGTACTGGTCACAGATTCCAGTCCCTTAACAGCCTCTCTAGTCTGCTCTCTGAGCTTATCAAGAGCCTCAGTAACATGGGATTCCTCTGAAACCTTTTGTTTTCCCTTTTTCTTTGTTCTTATTTCAGGTAATCCCATGCCAAGTCCTTGAACCCCAGCAGGCAAGGAAGGTGGTTCTTGCTTGTTCTCTGTAGATTCTTTACTTCTATGACAAGAAAAAGAATGTAAATACTCAACTTGGCGCAGAAGTTTCACATAGTTCCATTAAGCATACTGATATTTACTACAAATACATAATTCATTATACAAGCCTAACGCTTTATTTCACCATTTTCTTCATGGGTTATACTTATAACAATAATTTCATTCAGTTGAAAATGCTGTTGAGCAACTTGGGCAAAAGCAAAATACAAACACCCATGATGTGATTCCTTTCCTTTCTATATTGAAAACCAAATGTTGAATGAAAAATTGTCCTTGGTTACTTTCATACACAATTCTAGACAAACAATTTTGAAGAATTACAAACTGCCTTCGGAACGAAGAAAATAACGTTTTGAACACAAATACAAACTGAGAATTTTGAAGAAACAAACACCCGCATGAGAATTTACAAAGTAAAGCTTGAAGCTTTTGAGAGAGAGAGAGAGAGAGAGAGAGAGAGAGAGAGAGAGAGGGAGAGGGAGAGGGAGAGGGAGAGAAACCTATGAAGGGAGGGTTTGTTGAGGTTGAGATTCTGGAAGTCATCTAAGGCACCTGAAAATCAATTCAAAGACAAAATTACAAAATTTAGAGAGAGAGAGAGAGAGAGAGAGAGAGAGAGAGAGAAAGCAAAGCTTCTTGTATCTAATACGTACTATCGAGGAGTTCGTCTAAATCATCAGAGTGGTCAGCCATGGATGAAACTTGAAGCTCTCTCTCTCAACTCTGTGTAAAGTCTCAACTGCTTAGCGTTTGGGTGGGGATTGGAAAGGAATTATGGACGAAGTACGGGATTGATGCAGGGATTGAGAAAAAGCAAAGCTGCAAAAATGACGAATGGGGCGGTCAATCTATATGGACTGGATTTGGGCCCAAGGTCTTGAGCTTTCAACTCTAAAGATATTTTTCTTCTCTTTCTTGCCAATTCTTTCTCTCTTTTTTTACTAGATAAATTGCACACCTATCTTTTTTTTATTTTTTTATTTTATTTATTTTTTGAGTACAAGTCATAGTCTAAAGTTACAAAAGATAGGTATTTCTCTCACACACAATTATGATGCCGTGGAATTCGAACTTGAGACATCTGATATGCAAGTCTTTTTTTCCACTAAATTAGACTCGTTGGCTTGCACACCCAATTTTAGTAGATAAATTGCACTCCTTATGTGCGTGTGAGAGAAGAAAGTGGGATAACAAGGGCCCAACTGCTTGAGCTCTATAACCTTACTCAATTGAATGCATAAGAAATATTGATAAAATGTTTAACGCACAATACTACCAATGATGTATATCGTATTTGACCCAAAAATTATTTGAGGGACATCCTTATAGGGCACACCCCAAATGGTATTTTTCTAATTTGAACCTTCTATTTGATAGATATTCATTCAAAGATAATCTCTATAAAATATCACTTGAATCCGAGTAAACCACACAGACACACAGACACACAGACACACACACACACATATTATATATATATATATATATTCTTGATATTCACCATATATATATATATATATATATATATTCTTGACTATTCACCTAGAATGAGTCACATTCTTTCTTACCTGTGAGTTATAGTTTGACACGTATATAAAAGTAACTTATTGAAAACACAAAAAGTAAAGCTTTCATTCATTTGTCAAATTCTAATTTGGAGGTATAGATGACTGATTCCTTTCATGTAACAAGCCAATTATTTCCCTTATATGTATGTATAGTGGTTTGGATTTTTTTGTTGTATAATTCACATCTGAGAGCGCTAATATCTTAGAGCCAGCATTGTTTGTTGAGTCCAATATCAACTAATTCCTTATAAAGTAAAATTATTTAGTTTTAAGATTCAAAATTTAAGGGTAATAGAGAAACTATAACCTCTTATCTGCTCACCTAGGTAGGGCTTAGAATAGATGTACCGGCAAATACTTTCAAAGAAAATCTCATTGTAAATTTCATTTCCTCAATGACTCTATTCATTACAGATGGTTCCTTCTTTTATACAAACAATGCCTCTGGCTTTCCAGCCAGTTTAAAAAACTAAACTCAACTTCCTAACTGGAGACTGCTGAGCTGCTTACTGAAAAGCAAAGAATGCTGATAGATATTTAGATTTAAGCTAAACTTAACTTCCATAGGAGAAAATTTTCAATGGGGTAAAATTCAAAAGAAATTCCACGTACATGGCAAGTAGTACTGCTATTTAGGCTATATTGCTTCATTCGTTTACAAAGTTGGACCAGAGTCAGCTTCTAAAATTGTCATGTGATAGAGGATTTGGCCCCTGATCTTTAGTCTCTGAAACACCAGTCACACAATTAGCCTCGATAGTAGCTGCTTGCCTGATGTTCGGTTCTTCTGTGACAGACTTCTCTGTGGTTTCCATAGCCATTGTAACAGTATTATTGTTTCCACAATTCAGGCAAGGCTTCTGACCCTCCGATCGCAGGATTTTCTTGAAATTAGGGACTTGAACTTGTTCCCACCGGCACTTCTTGGTACACATGGGGAGGCATGTATTTCCCTTCTTGGGGATGGAAAATAGTCTGAGCAATTGGGTTAGGGGGGTAAAGAGCTTGAAGCCCGACTGGCCCACATATAGCTTCGCTACTTTTAAATCTTTTGAAGTTAGCAACATGCTTCTTTCCAGAAAGATGGTGGTCAAAAATCCCCTGCCTATCACACTTGACGTTGCATATATCACAGATTAGCGGAATAACAATCTTCTTAGTTTCAGTTTCAGAAGTAATCTTGTGCTTCTTCTTGCGCTTTGGACCATGCTGCTGCCCCGGGATATTATTTTGCTGTTCAGTTTCCGCAGATTTTACATGGTTAACAGCTTCAGTGGGTAAATTTTCTGTTGGTTTGTTCTGTTCACCATCCTGTGCACCCTGAGTCAAATGAGACACTTCCAGATTTGAATTAGATGTGCGATTCTGTTGGCCCTGTAATTCATCCCCTGATCTGATAGCATTTTTCATCTTTTCCATCTTCTTCATGTTCTTCTTATGTCGCTGTCCATTCTTGTGATTCTCAAGAATTTCCAAACTATTGCACGCGGCCTTACAAATTTCACACCAAGCAACCTGGGGACTCTGGTTGTTCCGAACTTTAGTTTTGTTTGGAACTTCTGATTTAAGTGCTGACGCTGATTCTGATTTCTCAGGTGGAAGTGTTGCTGGAGCAACTGAAGATTCTGGATGCGAAGATGTTGAAGGGAAACCATGTTGTGAGAAATGCTTAGGGCCACCACTACCACAACCCTGTGGTCTTCCAATGAAAGATGGGCCAGCTCCACTGGGTCTAAGGTGGTTGTAGCCAAAATTTCCTTGGTGTCCTTTGAATGGCTCACCACCCCTTTCACCACCACTACTGTATGGAGGCTGACCAACCTGAAAAATTAAATCTTGAAAGAATAAGAATGTAGAAAGCTGGATACAAGCCAAATGAAAAAGAGCAATGATGTTTGCAATCTTAAAAACCCTATGTAACTTAGAATATCAATATTTCAAACTGACCCACAGGGTTTGCAATCAGAAAGGACCTTTTGTGACTTAGAGCACCAAATACATTAGCCAATACATCGCTCCAAACCTTCAGAAATGAGCAAGATACATAGCAAAAACAGCCTCAACTTCAAAGGAAGTCAGATGACATCAAAACCATAAATTTGCTTCTACCTTCTGCTCATAATACATATACCCAAAACCAACATAAGGGATTTCAGAAAAAGTACAGTGAGACAAAAATGATAATCTGGCAACATTGAGTAGTAGATACCCACCAGAGAATTTTACAAAACATCTAGATGAACTTAAAAACTTAATCAACTGGAAACAGACAAACAAAATTCAGGAAGCCAATCGAACATATAGTCTAAAACAAACCAACAAATCTGCCATGTTCTCTTTGCACAAAAGTTTCCTACATATCATTATGTGAATTGAGTGGCGAAATTCTTCACTCTGCATACAAAGTTGCAGGTCATTTAAATTAATAGGGGTAGCACCTGCACCATCTCCAGTGGCTTAATTTTGCATATTTGAGCAAGAAAAGAAGTTAGAATAGTTCAGATCACCCAAACATCAAACAAATCCTCCTTTGGTTCATGTATCTGCACCTATTTTCAGTTTATAAAGATTCTCTACAAGACTTACAAGTATTTAATTGTTTCAACCATAGAACTCGAAAGAGATTTGGAAGAGGATGGTGACAGGAGTAAATAATACATCGTTGAGTTTGCAGAAGCAACTACATTATGGTCATCTAGCGTCACATAGTTCATTAGTGTCTTGTCATCCGAGCTCCCAAACCAAACACAATGAGCTGTGTTTCAAAGCAAGTAAACAAAAATATTGAAAATACATCTCAAAATTTTGAAAAGGATTAACCCCTAGTGTTTGATTCCAGAACATGTTGTTAATGTAAATCATGTCCTGATAATTACAACCCCCTTTCCTCAAGTACTGATAGGAGTTTCTTTAATATTGAATATGTAAAATTTGAACATATAAGGAAAGGGTATTTTACTTAACCAGAAAGTCCAAAAGATATCCTTCCCTTACTACTTATTTCCAAGTCTCCATGATCATAAAATCTTTGTCCTTCCTGGTTTAAACCACCAGAGAAATAGAAGGACAGAAGAACCAACCATTTCATGCAAAGGATTGTCCTTCCTGGTTTGTACCTTGCATATGTATATATATGTTTATGCATATAATGGGGTTCCAAATACAAAAATGGATCAGATAAGTGAAGCCGAAAAAACCCAACTCATTTTTGTCAAGCATATACATAAAACAAACAATCAAAAGCAATTCGATGACAATGCCACCAGTCCAATCAATCAAAAGCAAAACATTGTACCGGTTGATACAAAGGCCTCTCTGCCACTGCTCCCACTCTGGACCCTGAAAATTGCGCCAGTCGAGACAGCACAGCCGCGGTGGGGTCCAGCCCTGGAAGTACCGGAATCCCAGGTGCCTGGACTAGTCGTGATTGAGAAAGTCGGACAGGTTGTTGTTGCTGCAGCAGCTGCTGCTGGTGGTGGTAGACATTGGCATAGTTCGATTGGTAATAACCTTGTTGCTGCTGGTGGTATTGCTGTTGTTGTGGGTGTTGAAAACGAAAGCAGAAAGATTGGTTTGATTGGTATGCAATAAAACCTTCTTGTTGTTGAAGAGCTTGGAACTGTTGATAAAGCAGCTGTTGTTGTTGAGCAAGGAGCAGTTGATGTTGTTGGTCCATGGTTTAATTCTGTGGTCTTGCCTGTAGGGAATGGTTGACTGTTTAGGGTTTTTGGTGTTTTGTCTGTTAAAGGAACTGTGAAACTGTCAAGGCAGAAGGGTCTGAGGAGACGATGATGCTCCGGGCATGTGGGTTTTCGACACGTGGTGTCTGGTTTTTTGTTTTTATTTTTCTTTGCCAAGTCTATTATATATATTGGCTTCTTTTTTTCATGTTAAGAAGAGTCGTCAAGCTTAAAACTTTCTGGGAATTTTTTTCCGGCAAAACAGAAAGAGACTACTAATCCAGGTAAAGGCTCCTCCACTTAACTCCTCCGTTCCTTGTCCTCTTCTTTATCGTTTTCTTTTATTCGCATTCAACTGTTGAGGAGCAGTCAGTGGTTTGGGCAAAAGTTTTGCCTAGATGATGTTTGATGAAAGGTTTGAGTGAGATTCAATGCAAACCAAATATGCTTTCATAGTCTTTTAAACTTCGGAAACAATGTTCAGATACAGTAAAAAAAAAATTCAGATTGTTCAAAACGTAAGAATACAAAGTTTTTGAATAGGAAAATATGGATCATGAAGCAAACGCAGCCTAAGTTTCCAATTTGTCTTGTTATTCTTTTCAGTATCATTTATGTTTCATTTTATTGATTGGAGAGCCATTATGGCTTTGTGGGGTTTCTCCGTGCTATTAATTTCTGAGTCTTTCTTGAACCTATCATACACTATGTGTTTGGTTAGTTGTAAGTGAATGTTTAATTTTTACTTAAAAAGTATATGACGCATCTTTTAGCATTGTGTCTACCGAATATGTTGCAGGACAAAACAATGAATTGTGTCCAAGTTTTTCTTTTCTTTTCCTTTTGGTTTACTGGGTTTGTTCCATTCTTGAGTTTGGAGGTTGTTTGACTTGATGAATTGATTATCAATTTATCATTGTCTGCAGGTGCATGCCATATGGCATGGTTCTTGATTATTTCTTCTGTGATTGTACTATGGGTAGCTTCTTTATGCAAAATTCTGCATGGCTCATATTCACCTCCGAAGGGTACTTTCTTGAATAATTTGAAAGATGGTAGGTAGTCTGCCACTCTGCCCGAGCTTGCTTATTTTGCCGCATTCTTTTTGTGCATACTGGTTAAGTACACTGTATTTATTGAATCAGGTGGCAGTGTCAACAAGAGAAATGTTTTGCTGGTTGTTGCCCACCCAGATGATGAGTCCATGTAAGCATAACTGTAAAAAATTGATTATCATTTCTTTGGCTCTAATAATGGCTTCAGTTGTAGCCAATTTCAGACGAGTTTTTGAGCTGTTAGTTTGCGTTGGTGCTTCTCGAATGTTGGATGGGTATGAGGCAGAATTTATCCTGGTCGCATAAATATCAGTTCCCCTCTGAGCCCTTCTATGTTGATGTTTGAATTTACTTCAATATTGTTCCATGATAATTAACAAGACTAAGTGGCCCAAAAAGGAAATGTGGGTGTTGGAATCTTTACTTACTGATTGTCTCATGGCATACTTTCATTTGTTTGAATAGTTGTCCCCCTGTGTGACTGTTGAGTTTTATGTTTGATGACGAGGTCTGTTTCTTTTTGGCCAAATGGTATAATATGATACATCGAGGTTCTGTATTTATGTTGTGTTCAAACCTTCCATTGCATTTCTGCAGGTTCTTTACTCCAACCATAAACTATCTCACCATGAGAGGGCATAATATTCACATTCTTTGCTTGTCAATTGGTAACACACTCTCATCTATATACAACTTTGGTTTGTTAATCTTTTCCCTTTTTTCGTTTATTAATCTCCATGTAGCTTATACCATAAACTTGTTCACAAATTTGGAATGTGGTGGACAGACTGTTTCTCTTAACATTCCCTTGAAGTAGGATGGATCATTTTACGTAAGCACAACACTAAACTATAAATAGAGGTCTTTTAGATATATGACAACAGACAAACTTGTAGATATACACAGTAAGGCTGAGGTCCTCATTTGTTATGAAAACTATTTAACTCCATTAAATTGGTTTTGACATTTGTCTTATTTTAACAATCTTTTCTTAACTGCTTTGAAATTTTTTAGGGATAATGAAGCCTGATGAAAAATAAAATAAAATAATTGATATTAATAACTGATACATGGGTTGTGTTTACCTAACATGGATGTATAAATTTTTTAGTAAAGGTTACTAATAAACTAAGTAAACATATAATAAGTATGTGTATTATAGACTTATGGTCACCCTTACACTTAGAATGCAGTCAAGTACCAATTTATACAAGGGTTGTTTCTCCATCCATTAATGTATCTAGAATAACGGCATGCCCATGCTTGGGATGGGATAAGAATTTCCCTCCAGATCTTTCTGTTGGTTTCACATCCAACTGTGTCACAGTAGTTTCAGCCTTTACACTACTTATTGTAACTTATTGTTATGTAACTTCCTTAAGAGTAGTGTTGGTGTTACAGATTGAATTATGTCTCGTAAATTGTTAATCCTTGCCCTTATAACTTCCTAGTATTTTTTTTTTAATGAATTCAGTTTTGTCTGTTGTGCAGGTGATGCAGATGGTAAAGGAATTACCAGAAAAGAAGAGCTCTACCAGGCTTCTGCAATCCTCAAGGTGATATGCAATCTGGAACAAAAGAGTTGAGGCTTTAAAATTCACTTTGTTTAATGTTGTGACCCAAAATTTAAGCATCTACACATGCGTGGGGGTCCAGTACTAAAGTGATTTTAGTGTTGTTAACTTTATTTTATCCAATTCTGAAAATTCTATTAAGTGTTGTTGCTTGCAGAACTTATGTTCTTTTGTTATCTATGACACATTGTGATGTATTTTCACCAGAACATTCATTTAGACTTCATAACATGTGAAATTGGATATGCAGGTTCCACATCAACAAGTGAAGGTTCTGGACCATCCAGATCTCCAGGTTCTACTCAACTATTGAATTAGTATAATTCCTGATAGTCTCTTGAGGCATTTATAACACATTCCTCAATCTTTAGGATGGTTTTGGAAAAGTTTGGGACCATAACATATTGGCAATGATTATTGAAGAGGAAATTAATAGTTATGGTATTGATTTGGTAAGATAATCCTTCAGACCTAATAGTTTGCTTTATACCTTCACCTGCTATTGTAGTTTCTGGACTACTGAAATTTATTACTACTTATGTTGTTTTTTTGTTTTGATGTGATAAGCATCATTTGATGGATTACTGGTTTTGTATAAAGTAATGCCTGCTCTTATGGTTCAATCTTATCTCCCACTTCTAACATCAATTTCACATGAGCTTTATCAGATAATTACTTTTGACAATTATGGAGTTTCGGGCCATTGTAACCACCGTGACGTGCATTATGGGGTAATGTAAGTTGAGCTCCATTTTTCAATCACATTTTATCAATATTTTTAAAATTGGAAGGAAATTCCTGTTTTATAAATGCCTACATATGTTAGATATTTATGGCATGGAAATAAATGTTACAAAAAAAAAAAAATAATAATAATAATAATACTTTTGACGACTCTTCATGTCACATGAATATATTCTCTTGCCGGTCAGTTTTTCTACCCTTTATCTTTTAAACCTTAGATATTTGCCAGTTAATTTTGACTTCTTACATGCCTAGAAAGAAAGTAGGAGAGTTGGAAGTAGCTGTTTTGATTTTTTTAAACATGGTACCATTATTTGGTTGGTAGAAACTATGAGTAAATTTTCCATATTTTATTAACTTGGTTTAATTAAGATTTGGAGGTTTATCTATGATATTCAGTTGGCTATTATGTTTTCATATTACTGTTGACCTTTATTTACTACCAATATACTGGACTTATTTGGTTTAATGCTAACTGTTAAGGTTGCAAAAAAAAGAAAAAAAAAGAGAGGAAACGATCAGGTTATCTAGTAATTATGAATACATAGATTATGAGAACTAGTTGAAGCATCTTAAACTCACTCTGAATTTTAATCATATTTTCTGTTTTTTGTATTTCCAAAGGTAATTAATTGAAAGGATTAAGCCTCTTCTTTTGGCTGTGAGATATTATTTAGCCTGGTTTGGTGCATATACAATCAGCCCAAACTGAAGTTTCTCAATAAAAAAGGTTTTCCACCTAGGTCTGTTGTGCAATATTTAAGAGAGTAGTCCAGTGATGAGACTTATCCTGCAAATTTGCACACTACTGTGACTGCATAGAATATGATACTGATCTGCCTGCCTTGAATGAATTTGAAAGTACCTATTGTCTTTCCCATTTTGGTGCATGTACATTTTCAGGATGGCCAATTTGTGGTTTTATCTGTTTACTATGGCATTGGCACGCTAAAGTTTGGCAAAGTCTATTTATATTTAATGTTTATTTGTGTTGTACTGTAAGCAGGAAGCTCTTACATGCATCATCACAAAGGAAAATTGAAGCTTGGGAACTTGTATGTTCTCTCTTCATTAGATTTCTTATTTCTTTCATTTGAAATCTATGGCATCAATTTGATTCTGCCCAATTCTAATGATTGACAAGTTCTTTATACTGTCTATAATCAGCAAGTATCTTGAAATTCTGATTTGTTCTCATATGTCACCTAAGTTTTTATACAATAATGTCTTGTTTTGGTTATATGTTTTATTGGATGGGATGATAACTTTACATATTGCATCCTTTACTCTAATGCTAGTTAATACAGTAGCACCTATCAAGCATATTTGCTGTTAAACCAGTGATTTTAACTTTTCTTTTGCTGCCCTATTTATTTTTCTCAGGTTAGTACCAACGTATTCCGCAAGTATAGCGGTCCAGTGGATATATGGCTGTCCAGTTTATATCCCATGCAATGCTCACATGAATTGCTGCATTGCTTGTTGAATGAGCAGCCTAGAAAGAGCTTCCGGGCAATGGCACAACATTCAAGCCAATGGGTTTGGTACTGTGACATCTCAACCTACGTTTTCCTATTTTCTTCCTTTATTTTACTTGTGAATCTTCTTCAGCTTTCATCAACCAAATGCAATCCAAGTAATAAGATAGTCAAATGAATAGATTTGCGTTTTATATCTGCAGGTTCCGCAAACTGTTTGTAGGATTTTCCAGTTACACATACGTGAACACGCTTAGAAAGATGAAGTAGCTTGTTGGATCAGTTTGGATACTTGCCTCTTTGGTAGATCTGCTGCTTAGCTGGACATATGTTTTTTGTTCTTGTATATGCCTCTGTTAATGTCTCTTTATGAGATGTTTCAATCGTAAATTGAATAGAATCCTTGCACTCGTGCAAAAATTTTCATTGCATTTCAGACTGACAACCCTTCTTTGTTTTGATTCAATAATAAAATAGCAATATTATGGAATAGCATAGCTCTATTTTGTTCTGCCCCTTCACTACTATCCACGACAAAACGGTGTCGATTTTACCTGCCATTTGGGATCTTTTTTCTTCTTTGACAAAACCTTAATAGCAGAATGGGAACAGCTGAAATTATTTGGACTTGTGCATTCCAAATAAGTTCAAGCCGGCAGAGCACAGGAACAAAGTTGGCATGGAAGCCTGATGCATTCTTCTTTCTTTCTCTTACCTTTTGTTGTAATGTACTTGGCTTCATTTGTTCACATTAATTAAATGTTTGAGAAACAAATGTTTCAGGCCTAAAAAACCTCTACAATGTCATCAATCAACAAATCCCCCAAACCAGTCTTAAAGAAGCAATAAAGAAGTGTTTTTAGAAAGAAAAAAATAATTATTATATAAGATAAAAACAAGAAAACGTAATGAATTATGTAAGAAAAGAAGAAATGCCCTGTGCAAATATTATTATTTCATAGAATTTCAATGGAAATAAAAAGGAAAGTAAAGAGAGATCTCATGAAATCTAAAGAGAAACTTGAAAACAGCAAAAAGATCAAAACTTCGAAAACAACGTATCACAATTTCGATGAGAGAAAAGAGTACAAAATATGTGATTAAAAAAAGAAGAAAACATTTAAAACTGGTTAAAAATACCTCTAACTCTAAGGCCTCGTTTGGGATCGCTTTTTTTTTCGCCAAAAACCTGCTTCACTTTAAAGTTAAGCAGTTTAAGGTGTTTGGTAAAAATAAAATATCTCGATTATTTTAAAAGCAGTGGCCTTTTGATAGCAGCTTTTAAAAGCAGGCTCTGGGTTGCTTTTCAAAGTTGCTTTCAAAAGAAGTAGAGATGAACCTTTAATGAATTTTTTTAATTCCCCAAATACCATAATTCATTTTAAACTATGACACCACCTCCACTTCCACATCCTTCTCCTCCTCATCCTTCGCTACTACCTCCACAACCGCTACCTCCTCCACCACCTCCACCACCACCACCACCTCCTCCACCTTCACCTCCACTTCCACCACCTCCACCACAACCTCCTCCACCTCCACCTCCACCGCCACCTCATCCACTTCCACCTCCACCACCACCACCAGCACTACCACCACAACCACCTCCTCCTCCAAAACCTCCACATCCACAACCAACACCACAACCACCACCATGTTGCCACTACCACCACCACCACCACCACCACCACCACCACCTCCACAGCTGCCATCCCCACCACCACCACTACCACAATCACCAACTCCACCGTCATCACCACCTCCACTCCATCACTACCACTACCACCACATGATTAGTACATAACACTTTTAACATCATGTCTATTTTTGTAATAACCCAAACCCAAAATTCATAATTAATGAATAATTTATTTGGAGGAAAGACAATTTTGCCCTTGAATTATTTTATTAAGAAAAAGTTGACTTTTTGACCGAGAAGGCATTTGACAATTCTACAGACACCGTTGCGTAGAGCACGGTGAAATGAGTTCATAGACACGTAGTGGGCCCGAATCGGAGTTGTAACGAGAGAGTTATGGTCAAAAGAGTCTCAGTGGCACAATCGTAAATATTTCAAAAAAGGATTTATAAAACCAGCTCTCTCTCTCTCTCTCTCTCTCTCTCTCTCTCTCTCTCCCCTCCCGCGACCTCTCCCTCTCTCTCCCTCGTCCGTCGCCTTCTCTCCTTCGTAACTTCGGCCACCGGCCACGGCTGTGGACGGGGCAGGTACCAAGACGACCGGGGCGACGTCCTCTTCCAACCCCAGCCACCTCCCGCCTCCAGCCGCCGCGGTTTCGCCGGAAATTGGAGAAGAAGCGGCCGACGTCACCCGATCTTCACAGCCGCCGATCTCCCTCCTCCGGCCACCATTTCCGTCGACCCAGGTATGGATTTTGAACCTCTCGAGCTGTTCTAGCTGCCTGTTGGGTAGGAATTGATCGATTCACAGTGTAGCTATTGGATTTTTGAGCTTGAAGTTTTGGCCAGTTTTCAGCCTCCGTGATCGGCCACTTCCGGTCAGTTTTTGGGGTAGGTCCAAGAACAAAAGTGGTTCCAAATATGGTGTTTTACCTAGGGTAGGAGTTTGGAGCCGTGGTTTTAAGTTTTTCCAGCGAGGTGTAATCGCTTTGGACACCCATCGCTGCCGGCGGGTGCGGCGGCGTGTGGGCGAAGGTAGTGTAGAGACACTGTGTCTTGTTGCGATCCTCAGGTTGTCACGAGCGCGTAGGAATTCGCGGATCTCAATTTGGATACCGTTTGAGCCTCGAATGGATTTTCCATATTGTGCGATTTCCGGGTTCAATACTGTTGAGCCGTTGGATCGTACTCAAATTCAGATATGTTGTTCTAGATAATTTCAGAATCGTGTAGAATTCGACGGATTGTGAATCGGAGTCCTGGATACTCCAAAATCGCGAACCCTAGGGCTAGGTTTTAGAAATTATACGATTACACGATCGTGGTCAATCCGATCGTCCGTTTCAGACCAGACTTGCAGGACATAGTTATTTAAATTTGAGGAACCTATAGGAACTCTCAGATTGGTAATCGGAGGTCGTGGACCCCACGGGGTTCCGTATCGACCAATATGGAAGTTTATCGCTTCATGAAGTCTCAGGTCTTTTCAGGCAGTTCTAAACATCTGAAATGCTTAAGTGGGCAGAAAAATGACTTTAAAGTTAGTGCACGCACTTCTAGGAGCCGGGGGTCAGGGTTTTACTTAAATACTTATACTGAGCAGTTTTATTAATTAAATATTCATGGTGGTTTAACCAGGCACCCGGGACCAGGCAGACCCGCAGGAGGAACCTTCAGAAGGTCTAGTTAGCTCAGACCAGGAGTGAGTGGACTTTTCTTTTATAAATGATTTTATGCAAATAAAATCCATTATTTAATCTTGAAGAAAGTTTATTGATTATGATTGTTCCTAGCATGTTTTGTTGAATTTAAATATCTTTATTTATCTGTTGCCTGGTTAAATTACTAAAGAGTTATAGAAAGCAGAGTTTGAGATTTATATCAGATAAAATGGCAGCATAGTTCCACTTAACAAAAATTTAGTTATTTATCAGATTTTTCAGAAATTTTATATCTTCTCAGAAATTTTTATATTTTCTTAAACCACCGTGGGTACCCAGTACAGAAACAGTTTGCTTTCAGTATCTGTTGCCTCAGATATAATGATGTCTACAGACATCCAGTTTATCTTCAGTTTTGTCAGTGCACTTGACATTTGCCTCACGAGTTTCGGGGATGCCCGGACCGTGAAAGCCAGGATTGCGGATCAGGCTGACTACGGTCCCCTGAATCCTGCCAGTTTGCGGCTCGGATTGACTTTGTGTCACCGAGACCTGCCAGGGGAATTGACGGATATCAGGAATTGACGGAATTACAGGGGTACACCTAGGTAGTAGTTTTAAATTGATTACAGTGCTTTTATGCAAATTTTATGGATCTTGAATATGATTTGCATATATGTATATAAATACGTGAATGCCGTGATTTTAGTATGATTCAAATGCAGTTTACATATTCAGTTTTACATAACTATTTGTTACAGTGGGGGTTAGTATATTCTATTGTTATTTTCTGACCCTTTATTTTTGTCCACTCACATTTTGTCGAATGTTTTGCGCCCCCAGGCTGTAGCGTGCACAGGAAATCCACCACCGGGCCATTTTGTCTTCCGCGCCTTTCTTGTTACAGAAGTGTTGTTTTGAAAAAGGATTAACTCATCTGTAAACTATTAGAATTTGCTCTGATATATTGCCCTAGATTGAGAATGGAACTATTGACATGTATATTTAAGTACTGGCAGTTGGTTGTATAAATATACATGCTTGTTTTGACAGGTGTTAAATTGGGAATTGAACAAATTACAGGGGAGACTCTGCCGAATTTTCTGTAGGAGTCAAGGTTAAATTGAAATAAGTTGTAAGTAGAAGGGCAAGTAGGTTATATGTGCCCGACATTCGCCAGGTGTCGGATACGCACATGGTCTGACTCGAATTTCAAAGCGGAATTTGGATCGGTTCCTGTCAATTTTAGTCATTATTTATAGTTACAACAATTTTATATTAAAATTTACCAAACGGTTTTGACACTGCTTTTTGTACTAACAGCACTTTAAAAATATTGTTTACCAAATATGGAGCTGCTTTACTTTACAGCTAATTATTTTCAAAGCACAGCATAAGCAATTTTTTTTTTTAAAAAGTGATAGCAATTCCAAACTGGGCCTAAGTTGCACATAAAAGACAACGTACTTTGCGCATCGTTTTAGAAATAGCGGTGGCCGAAGCTATTAGCTGTCCCATATCGAAGATTACATTATTTTGGAACCCTTTATATAGAGTTTGCTTCCAGCACCGCTTGTCTCTTCGGGGACGTTGGATAAGAATGGAATAAGTCTTCACTTTTCAATTTCCTTCTGCTCTGATGAAATGTGTCTGGTTGTTTCTATCTGTTGTCTTCTTCTCATCCTTATTGCAACTGATTGATTTGTGAGTAATTTGATAATTACATCATGTTTATATTTTTCTTGATTTTGAAGTTAAATCAGCTATCTCTTGCTTAGGCAAGTGTTGTTTCATCAGCCCTTCAGTTGTTTCAAGGGCTAAGAACTGGATCAACTTGTGCATGAGAAAGGTGAACCCTACAAATACAGGTAGAATGATCATCTTGTAAAATGTTTTTGCTTTCCATCTTATTTTGAGGACCTTTTCTCTTATTATCTATTTTTCAAATGCCATATAAATATAGAGTGCTGCTATACGAACCATAAAATTAATTGAGTATATATTATGATCTAAGTACACCATAATATTTTAATCAAAATGTAAAATTAACTAAGTATACCTTAATATCAATCCTAAATCATGTTTGTCTTTTTACATGAATTCGTGCCCCAAGTTCAGATCATTAATTCTTGAAGGGCTAAGAATTGGGATCAACTTTTGCATGACAAAGACGAACTCTAATTTTTTTTTTTTTTTGATCAAAAAGAAACTTAAATAGATAAACTTCTACGGTACAACAAAAAACATCAACAAGACATCTAAAGTACCAATCCCAAGAGGTCAACAAACTAACATGCTAAAAGTAAAATTAACACATACAAAAGTGGCACTAAAACTACTAGCACACATCACCACAATTAGCCATAAGCCCAAACAAAGCTTACCAACCCAACATAACCAACCCTAAATCAACTCATGAGCCTAAACGAGCTCTACCACCACCACCTGAAGAAGTGCCGTCTCGGCCACACCCTCACCTCATTCAGAATAGATATGAGGAAAATATGATTTCTAGCGATCTACCTGCGTATAAGAGCGAACAAATAAACGAAAACAATAACTTTGCCAAAGAACAATTGGATGATTTGTATCAACCTTCGTCACAGATGATGTAGAATCAAATTTAAAGAACATGAGTGGCGTCAAGGAGTGGGTTTTGGAAGTAGGATTTGATTGAGAACATAGACTAAAAGGGGTGATGGGGAACTTCAATCTAACCATGGCTTAGAAGAAACCACTACAAAAGGCTTTTATTCAAAATGCCCCAGTGGACTTATTCACTAACCTAAAAGGAAAAGACGAGAAGAGAGGAGGGGGAGGAAGGACAGTGACACTTCTTGTAACATCCCGACCCAAAAATATCAATAATTTTGAATTAAATTAAATTTACGTGTGGAATTACAATTTTGTCCCCGAGGTAGGGGTAATTTCGTCACTTTTGATTCGGAAGGATTTTGGGGGCACTGACTGGGATTTTTACGTAGATCGTACTGAGATGAGTCCGTAGACACGTAGTGGGCTCATTTCAGAGTTGTAACGAAGAAGTTACGATCAAAATAAGATAAATGGCATAACCGTAATTATTTCAAAGTTGGGTTTAATAAATCTGATTTCTTTCTCTCTCGCTCACTCACTCATTCTCTCTCCCTCTCTCTCTCTCTCTCTCTCTCTCTCTCTCTCTCCCCGCTTGCAGCACCCTCCCCTCCTTCGTTTTTCTTCCCAACCGTGGCTTCCAAGAGCCACCGTCTCCACCACGGACCACCACCGGCCATGAGACCGGTCCTGTTAGAACAACCTCAGTTCCATCTTCCTTTCCCAACCAATCCTAGCCTCAATTTGCAGCTGCTGTCGTTGAAAACAGCCACGAAATAGGCGATTTTTGGCAGATTTTTCATAAACTTTCGGCCGCTCGTTCTCCCACTTCCGGTTACTATTTTCGACGATCCAGGTTCTTTGGCCCTATGAATTGTTACGGACGAAACTGTGGAGGGTTGAATGCGCTTTGGACCATGTGTGAGTGGACATTTGCTTTCTAAACAGTTTTTATGAATGTTTTTCAAATGAATTATTTGTGGTGTTAAAGTTTTAGCATTCGATTTTGGTTGAAAATGAATTATATATGGTTTCAACTGTGGTTTGGCACTCGAGTTTGATTTTAGTAAATGTTTGGAAATAATTTGTGTGTGGGATAATGCTTAGATATGATTTGATATGTGGATTATTATTTCGGATTTAGTTTGAGAACTATTTGAAAGAATTATAAATGATTTGAATCAAAATAATGGAACTGGGCTTTTATCTCGGTTTTAAAGGGGATTTTGATTATTTAATTAATTATAATGCATACTTGGAACTTTATTTGGTTTTGAAAGATTTGTGTTTTATTTGAGATAACTAAGAAGGGATTTGAGAAAGAGTGGTAAACAAGGATTTGTGGAAAAAGAGGGCTTTTATGATTAAGTGTTGGAATTGGATTTCAAACCCACCGTAGGAACCTATTCCCGGTTGCCTTTTAGAATTTATGAGATGCCTTGGGAATTAATGAGTTGCCTCGGAAGAGATAAAATGGTTGTCTTCAGAAAAAGTGTAATAAGTTGCCTTCGGAAATTATGGTTGCCTTCGGTTAAGTATGTGCACATGGCTAGGATTGCCTGTACCTACATAGAGACTACTCTGTAGGTGTCCGGCTAGAATATATTGCATGTACCTGTGTTGACATTGCATCTACCTGTGTTGACTATGCAGGTGTCTGGCCAGTGGTTTGCCTGTACCTGCAGTAAGGTTCTTCTGTAGGTGTCTGGCCAATATATTGCTTGTACCCGCCTATGTGGGTGTCCGGCCAGGATTTCCCCCCACCACCTATCCGATTGTCTATACAGATGGTTAATCAGTTTTCCCCCATTCTCAGTTGCCTCAGTATATTGCCTATACTCGTATCACAACTGCGAGTGTCCGGCCAGTGATTTTCCCGAGGATGTTCCCTTACCACCCTACTGATATATTACACAGGGTTGGCTAGTTATTTTCCCCTTAGGTGTACTTGGGTGGAGAGTTTTCGTATGACTTGGTTTGAGATTGGATTTTTGGATGTTTTGTATTTGAAATTGCTTGGTTTATGGGATTCAAAGAATGGTTTGAAACTTGATTTTTGTTGAATGATATTTGGTTATATTTTGTTCCTATACGTATGCTTACATGTGTATTAGTGAGTTTTTTTTAAAGGTTTATGAAAACATAGGGGTTAGTATATTCTGTATAATTACTTTCAAGAAAACTTTTTTTTTTGTCTACTCACGCTTTTACTGTTTTGCGCCCCCAAGAAGTAGATAGCTCAGCATTAAGACATCCACATAAGCTACTCCGGCGTCGGTGAAGTCCTTATAATTCTAAGTAGAAGACTTCATCTTCCATCCTCATGGTTTATTTGGAAAATAATTTTGTAAATTCAACTTCAGTAGTTGCTCTGATATTTCCCACTTATGATTGAAATTGAGGCCGGAGGCCATGTGAATTTTATGTGTGCCTTATCTTGTGTTGCTGCCAGTTGAGATTATTGTAGGTGTAAATTTAGTAGTGGGTTCGGCATTGCTCAGGTGTCGGACGGATAACAGGATTTGACACGAGTTCCAAGGGGGAATTCGGGTCAGGTCCTGTCACTTCTTCCTCCTCCCCCCCTCTATGAAATTTTCCTTTAGGACTCACAGAGTAAGAGAGTGGCTAGGGTTTTTTGGAGGCCCTACCATTGGCTCTTTGGACTCTTCCACCCTTTTGGGCGAACCCTACTAATACAGGTAGAATGATCAACTTGTAGAATGTTCTTGCTTTTTGAGGACCTTTTCTCTTATTGTCCATCTTCTAAATGCATATAAATGTAGAGTGCTGCTATACGGACCCTAAAATTAATTGAGTACATCTTATGATCTAAGTACACCATAATATTTTAATCAAAATGTAAAATTAACTAAGTATACCCTAATATCAATCCTAAATCATATTTCTCTTTTTACATGAATTTGTGCCCAAGTTCAGATTATTAACAAAATCAATTGCTATGCTTATGATAATGATAGTCCCAAACAACATATTCTTAATTAATCATGTTGATGCACTAAAACCAACAAGGCATTTGTGTTTGGTTATGTTCATCAATAAACTTCCAAGTTGATTCCAAAATTTCAAATGTAACCCAATTTGCAAATCTGCATAATTTTAATAATCAACAAGGCCAGTATAAAACAAAGAAAAAAAAGTTATCTGCTACAGTTCATGCCAAAGTGGTAGCATGCCAGAGTGTTTATATTCACAAGTCATAAAACCTATGGTGCAAATTAACATGGAAAATCAATCGACTATGAAGATTTTGAAATTATTTTATGTAGCAATACTCTCTTATACATAGAAACAAAAATAATTAAGGTGGTTTAATTAACATGAATTCATCACAGGGTAACAACGAACAGAGAATGTAACTAAACTATGAAAATATTTCATTTACAGTCAAGGAAAAGTAGTTAATTGCCCCATCATTACAAAGGATGAACATGTCTCTTTTTCTTTTGGTTGAATGTTTCTTTTTGGGTCAAAATTTTCTTTCAACTTAAGGGTGATTGCGAAGTTTGTCTAATTCCCAATGTTAATTTTTTACAGAAAGCAAAATTTGGGCTTGTAATTGAATCTACATAATTTGAACAGAACATAACAACTCGAAGGGAATACGAAAGATAATGAGATCTAGAAACATGGTAATCAAATGCGCATTTGGCTAGAAATTTTGAATATTAGATGTAAAAATCAAATTAAGCAATACAAAAACTTCTCTACATTTGATTAAGGTTGAACATGGTGAGTATGGTATACTTATTAAAATTATATGGGTTTACTATTGATTTACCCCATGAACTTGTATGTTACTTTCAATTTGCACCCCCGCCTTTTTTGTTTTTTGGAAAATTGAGTACACGAACTAATTTTTATTGCCAATACCCCATACCATCTAAATCAACAATATGTCATCCAATAGTCTGTCGAATCATTAAACCCCCACGGTTAGGAACTGATGATTGGCTCTGTCTACAAAGATTTTGGATTTGCTCATAATGATCAAATTATATCCGATCTTGTTTCTACTTTTCCAGTCATTTTAGATACAATTTTTAAATAGCCTTTTTCATTCCTCCATGACCTCCACCATAGGGACCTACCCACCTACCCACCCTCTGCGATTTTCTTCTCCTTCCATTCCCTCATTCCTCCATGACCTCCACCCTTCATTCTAGACCAATCCCCCCACCCTAAACCCTAGAACCCACACATCCACACACCCTGCCTCCCTCCCCCCCCACCAAACCAACGAACCCAGAACCCTAGCCCGCAACCACCCATTTCCTTCTCCCCTATTCCCTATGGCCATCATTGCAAGCCACCCACCAACCAACCAGGATTTGATTTCCCAATTTCTCAATTTCCAATTTCTAGTTTCCAATTCTTAATAGAACATATAAACTAACAAACGTTAGTGCCATTGGAGTGACTGATTTCTCTGGGAAAGAAATAACGTCGGACGAAGGCAGCTGGTGGTGAAATGAAGTTGTTGACCGAATAAGGCGATGGGGGTGGTGGTGGGAAGACGGTGGTGGTCACATAGCAAGGAGTTGTTGACATGGCACTCGTCAAAGTGGCGGAGCTTGGTGACAATGTCATCGCCATTCATATCCTTGAGGACCACCTCCACACCCCCTTTGGTCTCTCTCTCTCTCTCTCTCTCTCTCTCTCCTATGTTTTTTTAATTACAACAAATGGAAGGCATGGGTGGGCCACTTTGTTTATTAAAATAATTTATTTATTTAAGATTTCATATATTTTAACATATAAAATGACCACCTTGCCCTCATATTTAACGGTAAATTGAATGAAATGTTGAGATTTAGACAGTAGGGGAAATTGGCAATAAAAATTAGTTCGTGTAGTGAATTTTTCGAAAAAAAAGTTGGGGGTGCAAATTGAAAATAACGTACAAGTTCAGGGAGTAAATCAACAGTTAACCCAAATTATATTTGTTTCATAATTCAATATATCTCATATAGAGTAAATTAGTAATTCAATAAATACTTTGGTAGTAGGGTGTACTCACTTAATTTTAGGGTTCATTTAACAACACTCTAAATATATATATATAATTTAGTCTTTATTTATCTTAATCAATTATATAAAGTTTCACTGAAGTTTTGAACCATACATTCAACACCTTGTTCCCCAAGAAAATAGAAAAAAATGTAAAACAATTCACACATGATTTGTTTAGTTAGTATGAAATCAAAAAAGAAATAAACATCTGGAATGTTTTTATTTTTTTCTGTGTTTTTTCTAATTTTATGGGTTAAAAGTTAACGGTGTTATTTCGGGGTTTAAGTTCTGTTAAATAGAGGGACGCATGTTAAAATTTGATAGGGACACGTGCGACGTGTGGATTAAAACCAACAAAATCACCACTCAGAATTGCACTCCACTGAAAACGAAGGGAAAATGGCTGCTGCTGCCGCCTTCGCACCAGCCCCTTCTCTCCGGTTCAATCCCTACTCGACCCTCCGGTTCAATCCCTACTCGACCCTCCGGTTCCTCTCCTTCTACCCCCGAACCCTAGTTCAACCACAACCGCCAACTTTCTCGCCATTTCTTCCCTGGTCGTCCCGGTTCTCCGGCGCCGGTCCAGCAGTCCCTCGCCGGAGGTCCTTCTGCACCGTCATCTCCGGAGCTCTCCACTCCGGCGGAGGAGCCGCCGAGAGGACGAAACCGGAAATTGCAGAAAGTTGGAGGCCGAAAAGCGGCAACAACAGAGTCGGGGAGTTCAGGAAGAAGCTGAAGGTTGTGGATATCAAAGGCGGGTCCGACGAAGGGCTAGAGCGGTTGGGCCAGAGTTTGGTGGTTATGGGTTGGGTTCGGACTCTTCGGGTCCAAAGCAGCGTTACATTCATTGAGGTAATAGCATCAATATATAATTGGAATACATATTATTTTCCTAATCTTTTAGTTTTAGTTTAATAATTTGAGTCTTTTTGTTGTTAAATTTTGCATCTTTAGGTTAATGACGGGTCGTGTCTCTCAAACATGCAATGTGTATTGGGTTTAGATGCCGAAGGTTATGATCAGGTACTGTTTACTAATCACTGGTAGAAAAATGTGTGCTTCTTCTGATCATTGCTTATGTGCTTGTGTTTTTTGTATTTGCATATAAGTTTACTTCACACCAGTTCTTGGGTCAGCCTGAAACTTGCTTCTCATATTAACATTGTGGAATATGTCTATATTTAGGTTGCATGGTTTATATCTATAATAGTATGGGTTTATTCTGTTAGTTATTTTTTGTTAGATTGAAAAAAGTATCTTAAGATATTAGTTTCCCTGATAATTTAGTGGAGTTTGTGCCATATCGTCGTGTCTTTACTTCAAGCTATGGAGCTTATTGATAGGTAGAATCTGGCTTGATCACTACTGGTGCTTCAATATGGGTGCAAGGGATATTAGCTGCCAGCCAAGGATCAAAGCAAAAAGTGGAATTGAAGGTCAAGAAAATTGTTGTGGTTAGTATTTCTTGTCATCTATGTCTAGCTTGACAACTATCTTGATGGTATGAGATATAGGTTTTATCATTCCTCCACTCCTGTTTACCTCTTTTCATTGTTTTCCAGTTGTAGCAACTTTGCTTGTTTGAGACCATGTTACTATTTGAAAATGGAATCTCTTACTACATTTATTGGACATATCTGCTATAGTTTACAGTTTAGTTCCAATTGTGCATGCACTGCCTTGTGGGGTGGGGACTGTGCCCTAAAAAAATGTGTATTTGTGCGAAAAAAAGAGGTTAGAATTTTAATTCATCAGCCTGTACATAACACATGATATCTAAAGGCTACTTTTCCATGTTTGGGACCCATGTGTGAACTTATTAGTTTCATTTTTGAATTCAAAGCCTCAAGATGTAAGCTTGAGTTCTGAATTTGTGGTCTTATCATTGTTAGTATAGTCCCACATCACCTGTGAACTTTTGGGATGTGTGATGTGGTGTATAAACACTTGGGCACTATTCCTTTGTAAGTTTATTTTCAAGCATGAGTTCACCACGGAGTATATCATGGTACAGAGCAGGTATGTTGTAGAGATCAGTTGATTTGTGTTTCCGGCCTTGCACGGAGGGGGAAGAGTTGAGTGTCTGTACCTGGTGCTTAGGGGAAGTGTTAGGACAGTCCCTCATTGGCCAGGTGCCTGGAATGTGCAATATATAAATACATTGGGGACCCCTTTTCATAATCCAGTTTTGTAAATTCGTGAAGTTTTTCATGGTATCCGAGCAAGGAATACTGAGCTCTAATCTTGTAATTACATCCTCCCAATCTAAATTGAACTGCACAAGGTGGGCTTTAATGGTGGAGAGGGGCCCACATATGAGGGGTGTTAAAATATGAAACACTTGTTGACCTAATCCTAACAGCTTAAACTTTTAGGAGTAGTGCTAAACCAACAAAGTTTATCAAGCATTATTTTGGACTTTCAAGTTTCTAGGTTCCCATCAAAAGAATTGGAATAATTGTATATGCTCTTCATCTTGTAGGTTGGAAAGAGTGATCCTTCATATCCCATCCAAAAGAAAAGGGTCAGTAGAGAATTTTTGAGAACAAAAGCTCATCTCCGGCCAAGAACAAATACTTTTGGTGCGGTATGGTTCTGTGTCTTTGTTGCTACTGATTCTCTATAGTTACATAAACCATTTAGTTCTATTTGTCGTTGTTTTAATTTTTTTGTCAATCATTTTATCTTTTTCATGTTTTATATTTAAAATTATTTTACTTGTCATTTTCAGGATATGCTGCCATTTCTCTTTTTAGATAGATTTAGTCCTACGTTGTTGTTGATTGTGTTGAAATCAGACTTCCATTTATGTCTTTCTTAATTATTTTGGTTGTTTGAATATGCCTTATGGTGCATGAATCTTACTCGAGTGATTAAGACATGTCATGGTTTAGTAAATTTGTGCATATCCAACTGGATGCTTTTTTGTTTGTTTGTTTGTTTTAAAAAAAAAAAAAAAAAAAAAAACGAAGGCGAGGAGGAAGATGGAGAGATTATATGTGGATAAGGACAATACTTACCTGAATTTTGGGTTAGCGTTCCTAGAATTTTCTCTTAAATCCATAAATATCAGTAAGCCAATAAATGATGCATTGAGATAACGGTGATGGCTAATTTTCAGTTCAAAGTGAGTGAAGCTGACCTTTGATGGGTGACCTAAGTTGATATAATTTGATTTAGTATGCATAGAAGTTCAAGTTCAAGTGATCCAGATCATTCACAATTTCATTTTTTTTGAAACCCAACTTAAAAAAAAATAAAATTACTCACTAGACCTACCATTTATTCTTCACTTGCTGTTCCAATTGGGTGCGTAAATCTGTTGAATTTTTTTTTTTTTTCCGGATAAGTGCATATTGAAGTCAATGGGACTAATCTACACATGTATTCAGATATTTTGTATTGGCATACTTACGCAAGTATTCATTAATCATTACTTTGAGACATTTCTTACCTAACTGAGTATGACAGAAGTTCAGTGTGGCAAACAATAAAGTGTGCATCTTTTTAGTATTTTCTCTGTGGATCTATCTACAATGTCTAAATCAATTATCTTAATTTTTCAATTGCATGATGGTTTTAGGTCGCAAGAGTGAGAAATGCTTTGGCATATGCTACCCACAAGTTTTTCCAAGAAAATGGATTTGTATGGGTCTCAAGTCCCATTATTACTGCTTCAGATTGTGAAGGAGCAGGCGAACAATTCTGTGTGACTACTTTGGTGAGCACTGGTGCTTAAAAGTTGTCTTATTATTTTTGTTCAAAACATTGCTGTGTCTGATATAACAGTTTGCAGCATGTGTATCACTATGCAAGTTGTAATTCTATTAAGTTTTTACTCCTTTTTTTGCTTGTCTTATATGCTATTTGCAGGTTTATTTTTGCAATATATTAGACATGAAATGTTCTCTTGTCAGATAGTCTGGCAACATAAGAAGCTTATGCTGCCACTGATTTTTTAGACCATTGATTAGGACGGTTCTTTCCTGAATTTTGCCAAGTTCACAGTTTAATGAAATGAACATCTTATGTTCTATTACTGTTGGGCAAGAGAATATTAATATACATATAACTTATGCTTTTTCCAGTGGACAGTGTTCTACTTTTAATCTGTATTCATTGGCTTGCTTAATTGTTTCCTTGTTTCCTAGTGCCTGCACGGAGACACATAGACAAGATACATTGGCATTCAGCATCTTGAAGATAATACATCGTGCAAGATGTCATGCCATATTATATTTCAGGCCATTTATAATGATTAGTAGTGCATTTTGGTTTTGTACCATTGTTGTCATTGCTCTTAAATCTGCTGTATGTTGTGTAGTGCTTATATAAACTCTTCTATTTGTTCAATGAAAAGATTCCAAGCACCAGAGAAGCCTCTCATTCTCCTGTGGATGGTATTCCACGATTGAAGGATGGCCTAGTTGATTGGTCACAAGTGAGTTGGATGCATTTCCAATTTCTTTCTAAGTTATAACAAAGCAAGTGCAACAGCACACCAATTATGTTCTTATATTATTAACTATTATTACCATTCCCTTGGCCATTCTGCCATTGATAAAAGGAAACAAGAAAAGCCCCTTAGGCATATATAAATCTCTGAACCTTCTAATTAAAAAAAACGATGTAGTGGTGGTTTCTATTATGATTTCTAATTTAGGGTTTAGGTATTTCAAAACATCCTGCCCATCACACCAACGGAGGTATTTCACCTTTGTACCTTATTTGGACTTCATATGATATATTGTCTAATCAAATAAATGTATTGTGATGAATGAGATAATTGGGCTTCACTAACACTGTCAAATTAAATGGCTCTGATACATCACTAAGTTGTTATATGAGCTCCAGCATTGAATTCCTTGTGGAGAAATTTAGCATCTCAAGGAACTCCAAATGGTGTTTTCCTGGGAGGATAAATCAGGACGTGGATTATGGCAAAATTGAGATCCAAACCTGTAAATGACTCATGGATAGTTCAACATGCAGATTGAAATATGGCCGTTTGATTCTTAAAAAGGGGAAAAAAAAACTATAACAGTTTGATCTTTACCGTTGGGATGGGGAGGTTTTTACATCACACAACTAGGAAAGAGGTTGTGTAGCAAACTTCCGTTTTAATAATATTTGGAATTGACCAAAGCTAGTGGGTCCTCTTGTTAAATTTTTATGCGACTTCCATTTGAGTTTTGATTTTAATATTATGGTCTCAGGATTTTTTCGGGAAGCCAGCGTTCTTGACTGTCTCTGGCCAACTCAATGCTGAAACCTATGCTACTGCTCTTTCTGATGTATGTTTTTTCTTTCATGCACCAATGCCTGTCCTCATTTTAGTACCAAATTCGGATTACAATCAATGTATCTTTCCAAGATAAACCAAGAATCGTTTTCCAGGTGTATACATTTGGCCCCACATTTCGGGCTGAAAATTCCAACACTTCCAGGCACCTGGCTGAATTTTGGGTAAGTTTTTTTCCTTTCACATTCCTTTCTTTATTTAGCTTCTTGGGTTGTATTCTTCTTATAATTTAATTCCCTTTTCTTCCTTGGTTTAGATGATTGAACCGGAACTTGCATTTGCTGATCTCAACGATGACATGGCCTGTGCAACTGCCTATCTCCAGTACGTAGTATGTTACCTTTCAAAACTATTTTCATGAACACTATTATCAAACCATTTTCTGGAAAACTCACCAACCAACTTGCTAGAATTGTCAAGTGACATTGTTATTTTTGGATTTTAGAGTAACATATACTTCCATTCTTGAAGGTGAGACACGTCCTTGAAAATTGCAAGGAAGACATGGAATTTTTCAACACTTGGATTGAGAAAGGAATCATAGATCGATTAAATGTATGAGCTCTTGGTGTAACTTGTGCTTTATCCTCTATGCTATAAATTAAATCCTCCTTTCTATGTTCTTTTTCTGAATTGGTTATTTATACGACGACTAAGCTATGCCCTGCTTTCCAAAATTCCAATTATTATTGTCCCCTCATTATTTTTCTTACCTCTCTCTCTGTGTGTTCAATCAACAGGATGTGGCAGATAAAGACTTCGTGCAGTTGACTTATACTGATGCAGTTGAACTTCTTCTCAGAGCAAATAAGAAATTCGAATTCCCAGTATGGCCAACTACTTAAAGCTTTTTTAACCAACTCTGTTCTTGTAAAAAAGTTTCTCTCTGATGTTTGTCATGAGATTAAAAGGTCTCTGGATTCTTCTATCAAATTCAAAAGATAAACAATTATCTGGAATCTGAATTGTTTGCCATAATCTTCGGTTCTTTCCTCTATCTAATTCAACTATGTTCTAGTGTGTATGTAATGTAAGGATGGTATTTAGTATTCTTTTCCTCCGGACCCGTTTGCATAAAACGTTGTGATATGATCTCATCATAATCACTGCTCCTTGGAGCTTCAGGAGAAGATTTTATCAATATTTAAATCCTCCATAACCAAAACATTGCTTGCTTATTTTTAGATCAGATACCAGTGGCATTAATTTTATCAACGTGTATAATACAGATGCCCTCCCACTGGATTGCCACTTTCTGATCTTTTTGATAATAGGCAGCTTTAGACATGTGAGCGTTATGACTCAGGCTGATGTTTCATGATTGATAAGTTAACCGATGATGCGCTTTAAGCATACTCTGAGTTTAGAAAAGAAACTTAGTTGATTTACGTTTAGTGAGTCAGAAGATACTCATCAGGTTACAAAAGATGGTGCTTATTTCCATCATTGTATACTGGTACATCCGTGGCAATAGTATTATTCGTTCTCAATATGTGGCTTTCACCATGTTTTGCATTTTACATTCTGACTCCTATTCAATGCTTGTTTTTAGGTCAAGTGGGGTTGTGATTTGCAGAGTGAGCATGAACGTTATTTAACTGAAGAGGCATTTAGCGGATGCCCAGTAATTGTCAGAGATTATCCGAAGGCATGAACCCCTCTGTTGTATCTTTTCCTATTTTTGGAATAATCATGGAAGGGAAAAACTAATTATGAAATTTAGTTCCACTTATCGAACTACTTCTCTGAAGATATTCATGACACATTCCTATTTCAGGACATCAAAGCATTTTATATGCGGCAAAATGATGATGGGAAGACTGTTGCAGCTATGGATATGTTGGTTCCCCGGGTAATTTTAGCAATATATCATTGCATTTCTATTATTGCTATCCTGTAGCTATTAATAAAATTTTATTGCTGTCTAAAATTTATTCTAGAGGGTATAGTGATTTTTTTATGTTGTCTTGCACAACACATTAGACACATGTATGAAGCTATGCTTGGTTGAATTACAGATAACAAGAGAATGTTCTAGAATGCCAAAGGTTTACGGTTCAGCAATCCTGTTGAGGCAGGTCTATAGTGGCAATTCGTGTTTCTGGGTTGTGCTTTGACTAAGACAACACAAAATAAAACAAAAACACAAATATGATAAGACATAACCTGACTAACACAGTTCGGTTTATTTAATACTTTGGCTTTAGGGTTACATTGTAATGTATTTAGTTCTATCATCAAAACCAGACCATGTTGTGTCAACTTTTGTATCAATTCAGTGATGTATCATGCCATTTAGTCAGTGATGTTTTATAGTATTATTTTTGCTAATAAATTGTGATTGTTCTTTTGTCAGGTTGGCGAGCTTATTGGTGGAAGCCAGAGAGAAGAGAGGCTTGAATATCTAGAAGAAAGGTTGGATGAATCAAAGCTGAATAAGGACAGCTACTGGTGGTATCTTGATTTGCGTCGTTACGGTTCAGGTGAGGAATTCTGTTTTTTGAACTTGAAAAATTACTCTAGTCGCTGAATGAATGCTGAGAGAATTTGCGCTACTACACAATTGGGAAATCTGAACTTAAAGTTAAGAGTGCTGCTGTTCCCACTCTCCCACCCTTTTCTCTCCCCACTCAAATTTAGAAAACAAAGGTAGTATTTAGGGATAAATTTATACATACAAATCACTAGAAGGTCGTCTAAGTTAACATGATCCATCCAGAATGAACGTTAATAAAACATGAGATGTAGTCGATAGTATATAGTTTATCGATTGAGCTTCTATATTCTGAGTGGATAAATTATTTTATGTTTAATTTCCATTCTCCTTGTTTCTCCAGTTCCTCATGCGGGCTTTGGTTTGGGTTTCGAAAGACTTGTACAATTTGCAACTGGGATAGAGAACATCAGAGATGTTATCCCTTTTCCCCGGGCACCTGGTTCAGCTGAATTTTGATGTGATTGCTTTTGGTTCCTAAATAGTTTTCCCTCATTTTGTAAGACTTGTACAATTTGCAACTGGGATAGAGAACATCAGAGATGTTATCCCTTTTCCCCGGGCACCTGGTTCAGCTGAATTTTGATGTGATTGCTTTTGGTTCCTAAATAGTTTTCCCTCATTTTGTAAGACTGATTCTGATTGCTGAACTTATTATGTGTACAGAATTTTATAGCTTCAAGCTGGCTTGGCTTCAATTCTTTTAGGCCTGTAAGGTCTACAGTATCTCATGTAAGAAATATTTGTCTTACTTCTGCGCACTTTTTCGCTATTTATTTTCTTGACCAACCTTATTTGGGATGAAGTACCAGTTAAATTTTATAATTACAGCCAATGCGTGTTTGTCCCATACCTTATATTATTTATGGAATTGAACTATTTACATGGAATCAGAGAAACCGAACCTACTCCCTAATATATCTTCCCCACTGCTTAATTGGTGGTGGGTTAATTTCACTCTCGTTCACGCAAGGAGAGCCAAAATTGTTGACGGCTGGGGTTAGGGCTTTCTCTAGTTTTCTTGATCCATTTTTTGTGTCGTCTCTCTCTGCCCTCTCTGATTGTCTCTTTGGGTTCTCTTGGTGTGTTGGGTTCGGTGGTTTTTGCTCTCTTTGTTCTTTGAAAGGAGGGCTGCGTCAGCTCTTCGTGTTCCTCACTCATAGGCTCTGAGTTTGGTTGCTCTCCATCCTAGGGTCTGCATTTGGATTGGAGACCCTCTTTCCCAAGGTCTTCCTCCCATGGGACTTGTGTGCTTCTGTTCTCAATGTACAAGGTTGGGCTCTATATTAGGGATGACATTTTAAACCGAAAAACCGAAAAACCGCAAAAACCAACCTATATTTTACCGCAATAAAACCGCAATCGCGGTAAACCGAACCGCAATCACGGTATTAAGAATCGAACCGCATTTGCGGTTGCGGTTGCGGTATTTTATTTTCAAAATTTGCGGTTATTGCAAACCGCAAAGTATAGCCGCACGGCTATACTCTATGAATAATTAAGTAAAATTGTAAACCCTTCTCTTCTCTCTCTGTAGCCGTGAGATGAAAACCTAGAATCTATTTCTTCTCCTGATTCCCATTCGTCTCTCTCTCTCAACTCTCTTATTCCCATTCGTCTCTCTCTCTGTCTCTCTCTGTGTCAAGCTCAACTCAAACCCATTGGCTTCTGCACAGGCTGTTCCTTCCACAGCTTCCGCACCAATACCTACAAGCTTACTTTCATGGAATCCCCTTCTGGCATTAAGGTTAGCTTTTTCCGTTTTCTAAGTCTTTATTTTTTTATTTTTTTTATTTTTGCTTTCAGATCTTGAAATTAAGAATTATGGTTTGATTGAATATGAATATGAAATATGAAATATTTGCTGCTTCTGTTGGCAATTTTCTAGTATTAGATCTAGCGATTTAGGATCGGAAAGAAAGGCCTCTCCTCTCCCTCAATTACATTCATGAACTTGAATTTGTGCTTAGGTTAGAAATTTGTACATGTGTGGTTTTCAATTACATTCTTAATGTGCTGCTGCTTTCTTACTCTTTGTTTTGTGTTTGTGTGTGCAGATTATCCCAGGACTGGCGACTTGCGTGAATCTTTGAAGTACATTTACAACTTGTATGTGCAATATGTCGTGAAGAACCCGCTCTACACTTCTGGAACTCCAATCAGGTAACTGGTTCAGTTTCGATTATCTTAATGTAGTAAATGATCAATCTTCATAGTAACAAGTTTCATCTCATAGGTGATAAATAGATAGTCACGCCTACTATACATGGATTAATATTATCAGTTTTATAATTCTCTGCTCACACTGCGTCCCATTGGGATGCTCAAGTAAAGAAACTTAATATTGCAATTAGTGATAAATAAACTGTCTCCTTGCATGTTTCTTCGCATTATAACAAGACTAATATTTGAACTAGGTTATCTCTTGGTTTAGAAGGCATGTTTGATGCGTGTCATCTTATTGTTATTGTTAGTATTTTGTAAATTCTGTTTTGAGCTTAATTCTAGAATCTGTTTTTGCTGTTTTGAATCTGTGTTTCTAGAATCTGTTTTTGCTGTTTTGAATCTGTGTTTCTAGAATCTGTTTTTGCTGTTTTGAATCTGTGTTTCTAGAATCTGTTTTTGCTGTTTTGAGCTTAATTCTAGAATCTGTTTTGAATCTGTGTTTTTTATAAAAAGTGTCATTTCTTGTTGTGTTTTAATTTGGTTGAGTTTAATATGTTATTAATATTCTTTATGTTGTTGCTTTTGTGTTGTGTTGTGTTATAGATGGAGTCTAACCACTCTAACACACCTAATGCCTCTAATCCCCAAACACAAACCGATACACCCGAAACACAATCTCCAACTCAAACACAAAATACCACAAGTGAGGGGCTTGTGGTGGGAGATAGGAGGAAAGCCCCAAAATCGATTGTGTGGTTACATTGCACAAAACAAATAAAGAAGGATGGTAATGGGGTAGAGAAGGTTGTAGGGGTTTGCAATTATTGCAAATTGGAGATGCCGGCGGACCCTAGAAAAAATGGGACAACGGGTTTAAAAAATCACATAGAGAGGAGATGCAAGCTCTCTCCTCTCTATCAACAAGGTGATGCAAATCAACCTTCTTTGACAACGGATACAATGGGTAGTGGATTGGTTCCTCACACATTCAATCAAAAAAAAATGTGAGTTAAAGGTTGTGAAGTTCATCATTAAGGATGAGCATCCTTTTAGAGTCGTTGAGGGCTCGGGTTTTAAGGAAATGATGAACGAGGTGCAACCTCGTTTCAAGGTACCAAGTAGGAAGAAGGTTGCCGAGGGGGTGTGGGAGTTATTCATGGTTGAAAAGGCAAAGATAAAAAGTGTGATTGGTGAGAAAAGAGTTAGTATCACAACCGATACTTGGACATCGATCCAAAATATAAATTACATGGTTGTGACGATCCACTTCATGGATAGTGATTGGAACTTGCACAAAAGAATAATTAGTTTCACAAAGATCACTAGTCATAAGGGCATTGACATAGGAAAAACCCTAGATGCATGTTTGATGGATTGGGGCATACATAAAGTGTTCACAATTACCGTTGATAATGCTTCCGCCAATGATGGGGCGGTTGAGTACATGGCACAAAGTCTAAAGGCAATGAACACCTTAATGTTGGATGGGAAGTACTTGCACTTGAGGTGTGCTTGTCACATTCTTAATTTAATTGTTAAGGATGGGTTGAAGGAGCTTAGTGCCTCAATTGAGGGTATAAGAAATTGTGTGAAGTTTATTCACTCTTCTCCGGCAAGGTTGGATAAGTTTAGAGAGTTTGCCATTGCATGTAGGATGGACAAGATGGCAAATGTGCCAATGGATGTGCCTACAAGGTGGAATGCAACCTATAAAATGCTTGAAGGTGCATTCAAATATAGGCAAGTCTTTGAGAAGATGGCATATTCTTGTGAGGTGTTTCAAGCTTACTTTCTAGAGGAAGAAAAAGTTAAGAAAGTGATGGTTAAGAGAGTTGGACCTCCAAAAGATGATGATTGGGAGAAGGCATTAGCTTTTGTGCATTTTCTCAAAAAATTTTATGATGCTACATTGAAATTTAGTGCAACCAAAACTTGTACATCCCCAATAATTTTCTTAGAATTGGTTGCTTTACAAGTTCAAATAGAAGCTAAAATGAAGGATCCTAGAAATCCTACTATGCAACGGGTAGCATCTTTAATGAAGTTGAAATTTGACAAATATTGGGGGAGCTTTGATGTTGTGAATAAGCTTATATTTTTGGGCAATGTGCTAGACCCAAGGATGAAGCTTCAAATGCTCCAAATAAGCTTTGGCAATCTTGGAGGAGATGCTAGAAAGCAAGATGAGATTGTGAAGGAGGTGGTAAAGTGTTTGAATGAATTGTATAATGAGTATAAAGGGGTTGGAGGGGGTGTGAGCCAAATTGATGAGGATGAGATAGATGATGAGGTTGCACAAATTGGTGATGATGTTGATGTCACATTTCAACTAATGCAACAACTTGTTCAAAAGAGGAAGGATGAGCAATCCGTTGAGATATCCAATGAAGTGGATAAGTACTTGACGGATCCTTTTGAGAGCCCCTTGAGCAAACAATTCAATCTCTTGAATTGGTGGAAAGGGAACCAAACAAGATATCCTATTCTTTCACAAGTTGCCAAGGATATCTTTGCAATTCCAAGTTCTACGGTTGCTAGTGAAAATGCTTTTAGCCTAGGCAAGAGGATTGTGGATCCTTTTAGAAGCTCTTTGCATCCTAAAATGGTAGAGGCATTAGTGTGTACTAGTGATTGGCTTAGAGCAGACGAATTTTCCTTTTACAAGGAACCAACGGATGATGAGGTTGAATTCTACAAGGAAATGGAAGATATGACAACTTGTAAGTAATTAGTTTATTTATGCTAATGTTATTTATGCTTCTTCTTATAATAAAATGTACTAAACTATGTTGTTTTATTTGTAGATAGCATTGGTGCTCAAACAACACAAAGGGGTTCTTCAAATCCACTCACCACCAACACTTGAGTTTGTAACATTGGTGTATTGCATTTTTCCTTTTAGTTTGTAACTTTAATTTACTTTGAATTGGATTTTTCTTTTTGGTTGTAACTTTAATTCATTTTGCTTTTGGTTTGTAACTTTAAAGGATTTGGAATTGGAATGCTTGAGAAGTTTATCTTTAATTGGAATGTTTGGAATTGTAACTTTAATTTTCTTAGGTTGTGAATGCTTGAGAATTGGAATCGATTGTGAATTTATATATGCTTGAGAAATTGAGGTTGTGTATTTATTTATTTAGGTTATAAATTTATATTTTTGTGAATGCTTGAGAATTTGTGGTTTTAAACCGCAAAACGCGGTCGGCTTGCGGTTTCAAAAATCACCAAACCGCAAATAGTCGGTCGGTTTGCGATTTGAGTAAAAATTCGCGGTTACCGAACCGCAACCACCCCTACTCTATATTGGTAATTATTTTTTTTTTTAAATTTTAAATTTTTTTTTAATCTTCTATGGGGCTGTCTGATCTTGATGGGGAAGTGGCTCTCGACGATATTGAGTGCTCGCTTGGGAGTCGTATGGTGCTTACACATCGGGCAAAGGTTGGAGTAGTGATTGGTATTTCATCGGCCTCTGTTCAGATCTTGATCTGCAGTGGGAAACGCAAGCGTGCCATAATGGATGGTGGGAGAGCATATGATCGATGGTGGCATTAATTTTTCTGGTGACGATTTGGTACCAATCGCTCTGCTGACAAGGGTCTCTAAGGTCTCCCTGATAATTCGCAGTTGGAACGTTTGTGGGCTTGGCATCCGACGAATGTTCAGTAACATGAAGTTTTCTTCTTCAAGGCAATAGGTTGGTAGCAAGTTGGGTCTCGAGATAGTTCTTATTAATTTTGTGTTTTGTTTCTATGGTGGCACGTGTTGGTATTCCTTTGTTTCTGACCTATTGCATATTGTACAACTCTAGCATTGTGCAAAAGACTATGTTTACACAAGAGGTCTTCTTTGACAGAACCTAAGAGACGGTGTGCTCTTTTGATGGGTTTCATTTTGCTTAAGTTTTTTGATTTGTGCTTTGTGCTCGTGGATTGTTCGTCTTGGTGGTGTTTTGGTTCTGCCCATTGTATCCTGAACAAATCTCACGTTGTACAAATGACTATGTTTACATAGGAGGTCTTCTTTGACAGAATTTGAGAGGCATTGGTGTGCCCTAGAGATGGAAGAAATCCCCATCGGGTCGGGTCCCTATCGAGTTCCCAGCTCTAACGGGAGGAGATTTCGGGGAAAAATAGGGTCGAGTATGGGGATCCTTGATTTTTAAAGAGATTTAGTCATATATTCATTCTTAGCACTAATAATATAGATAAACTCTACACCATTTAAATTACATCGAATGCCCTATTGAGTGTTTTGGGTTTTTTTTAATGAGGTTTTGGGGTTGGGTTTTGTAAGAAATCAATGGCAGTTTTGTAATTTAAAAGAAGTTAAAAGCCTTTTGTTATGTTGTAAATGAGCTTTTTGTGTGTTTCTAAAGTTCATTTTATATATGATTTTTTTATTATTTATAATTTGGGCTCCTATATTGGGTATAATAGTAAATCTCCATTCGAAGACGGGGTGGAGATGGTATTGTTATCCTCATCCCCGAACTCGGCTCAATAAGTGATGTATTTGGTTTTAATTAATAAATATGTTATATAATATAATATAACAATTAAAAATTAGCCTAACCTTTGTAAGATGATGAAACTTTGGAATGTCTCTTCTTCTGACCTAAAAAAATTCCACCAAATACTTCCTTGGTATATGGTACAACACAATCCCAAATACACCAATAATATGGGTTGCTAACTAAGAATCCCCACTTGATTATCTGGGTGTTTTCATGCTCGGCTATGATGGACATTCTGGTGTGTTAGATGGTAGTTATCTGGTCATCAAATGCATTATGCATGAGTATTTGCTTTTGCAATGAATGCCATAACAATTAAAAGTTATCATAAGCTTTGTAGAATGGTGAAACTCTGTCAAATTAAATTGAGATGATTTTGAATAGTTGAGTGAAATTTTATAATTCAATTGAATAATAGTTTAAGGTGAAATTTAAGTGTTATAACATGAATACCTTTTTTTTTAAAAATTGTTTTAAAAACTAGGGATTCGGGCCGTGTTTGGGATACCAACCCCCGACGGGGATGGGGACGGGGATTCCTGGAAAATTCAAACCGGGGATAGGGGCAGCAGGTATGGGGAGCGGAGACGGGCATGGTATTACTATACCTGACCTTTAATCGGCCGTTCCATCCCTAGTGTGGTCCTTTTATGGGTTCGTTTTGCTTCAGTTTGTTTCTTTGGTTTTTGTTTTTGCGGGTTGTTCGTTTTTGATGTTCTTTTGGTTATGTCCATTGCATGCTGAACAATTCTCGCGCTACAAATGACTGTGCTTGCATAGGAGACCTTCTTTGACAGAACTAGATAGGCGTTGGTATGCTTTTTTGATGGGTTTTCTTAATTTGTGTTTGTTGGTAGGGTAGTTTTGTTTTAAGAGGTGACTAAACTATGTTTTTGTTTTTGTCTAGACTCTCTTGTTAGTCTTCTAGTCTACTGCATGTGTAGTACTCTTTCTTCGCTTGGGAGTTTTCCCATGTGGTTTTCATGAGAAGGTTTTAATAAAGCCACTGTTAACACGTCGGCCCTTGTGTAATGTTCTTGGGTTGTTAATGGAATTTCTCTTCCTCTCACAAAAAAAGAAAACAAAAAGGAGAAACCAAACTTACTCGCTAACATATACATATCTTCCCCACTGCTTACTTGGTGGTGGATTAATTTCAGCTCTGAAATCTGCACAAAAGACATTTTCCTTATTTTTATCAAGAACTGTTGCTGGATATTTTGCAACTTAAAAAAGAAAAGAGAGTAAAATCCGGCCTTTTTAACATTAATTCAATGTCACAAAGTAATAGCAATACATAACCAAAGAACAAGGCATCTTATTTTTCTCTCAATTCGATACACTATCTTTTTCCCTTGAGAAGATCTGTAGACCCTTTTATCTACTTCAAGGACGTTTACTGTTTTTAAACAAATGAAAAAATGATCTGTACAATGGCGCCCATGCAGGCTTTTTTGTCAAAGGAAACCAGGAAAAAAAAAAAAAAAAAAAAAAACCAGCTCCCAAGCCTTAAATGGTGGCAACTCCCCGGGCATTAAAATAAAATATCGGCTCGAGAATAAAGGAATTGCGCCAATTACATCTGAACATACAACATGTTAGAGTGGGGAGTAGGGATTTTGAAAACGAAAATAATTGTTCTATGGAACTTACTTCTGGCACATGCATACCCACCATTTTGACTTTTTGAGAGATGCAGGAGCAGGAACATCACAAGTATTGTATTGATCACTAGGAGCAAAACTTGATATTTACATCTTCATTACTTCGGCTCACAGTTCCACTTCATGAAGGTCATCACCAAAACTGCCACCATTCATTGGCACGCGCATCATAGAAGGCTCACTAGGCCTAAACATAGCTGGGGACATGCCTAATGCCTCCCCTAGAGGTTTTATTTCCCCCATTTTGGGAGGAGGGCTAAATACATCATTGGAGCTTCCACCCCAAGAGGCCGTCCGTCGTGAGTGGGGTGGAACAGAGCCATTAGCATGTGTAGCACCTTCCATGCCATGAATATTACCCATGCTCGGGAACCTTTGCATGGTCGTTGAAGATGGGGGCAGAGGAGTCTGGAATGGGTCATTCCTAGCAGATGTTGAGGGAACATCTTTAGTTGCAACATCTTCTTGCACACTTTCAGCAATAGCCTCCATAGTCTGTTCACTTGATGATCCTAAGGTGGGAATGAAAAACTTTGCATTGGCAGCCACAGCAGGCTTAACTGATGGAACAGAAGGTGACTGGAACAAGTTTGCTGGGCTTCCACCACCTTGGTTAAATGTGTCAACATATCTGCCAAAATTCCACAAACAATATAGTCAACTCAAATTCATCCCCTTAGTTGATGAATAGTGGAAATTTTGGTGAAAGGGCATAACATTGACTTTGCTCTGCAAAGGGCTTGTGAAAACTCAGTACCAGAGAAAAAAAAAAAAACCTTTTGAATGAAAGGATTTAAATTGAGAGAACTTAAGAAATATTAACTTCTTAGGTTCATAAAATCCACATAAATTTCTAATGGCCAAAATCACGTCCAAGTTGATTGGTAGTTAGGTTGGATGATCTGGTTCTCCAGTTCTGCAAAGAAAACCCTGGTGGAGTGGACGTCTGTGCTCCCAAAATAAATTTCCCAGTTTGTTTCAAACAATATTATACCACCAGCTATTTAAGGGATGGGCATTTCTCTTCAAATTTTCAAGTTTTCAAGCAGTTCCAGCAAGAAGGACAGAAGGGAATTATAGTAATTCAACCAAGGAAATTAAAGATGACCTTCACTTAATGCACAACATGAGGGGGGTTGGAAGGTTGGTTGAGAGAGACAGAGCGAACTTATTTACCTGGACCGAATACCCAACCGTCCACGAGCTGAGAATTGATTTGAGCTGGGTGGAATAGGTGGGGTTCCTGAAGTTGGTCCTGGAGGGGTTGAAGTTTGTAAATCTGGGCTGCCCTTAGTGGGAGACCCTTCTTTCTTCAAGACAGATTTCAAGTTGTAATCAGACACACCATTGTGGAAGGCCGTAGTTGTCGGAGGAGGAGGCAAGGCAGCTTCTTCAGCTGGGGGTTCAACACCTTCCTCAACCCATCTCTTAAGTTTTTCGTCATAGTAGAACTTATTTGTTTCACCCAACTTAGCCTTCAGTAACAGGTAGAAAATTTGTTAGTGATGATTTACCAGAAGAGACAACATCTGTACTTCTTTCTCAAAAATGTTTATGAGAAAAAGAAAAGAAAAAGAAGGGGAGGGGGGATGGAGGAAACCGTAATATATGAAAGTAAAAACTACCTGTTTGCCTGGGCGAGGTCTTAAGACTAGACCCACAGTCTTTTGCAACAGCTGTGACCCGAAACCAAAACGAGCAAAGCGAGAAGTACCCCCTGAGGCTTTTCCTTGGGCATCAGGTGAAGCCGTTTCCTTTGATGAATCAACCTGAACTCATAATGAGAAGAGATGTCAAAAAATATAATCAAGCACACAGAAATCAAAGAGGTGATTAATTGCATATATGGGTGTTGTAATGCACTGAGCAGGTGTGTGCACGCATGAGTGAACTTTACACATGGAGAATTTTACACACCTGTCTTGGAGTTCTACCAAAGTCTGGCTCTGAAACACTTCTATTATGCATTGGCTTTCTATTGCCATCAGCTGCCCACTCACTTATGGGTTCCATTGAAGCAGAAGGAATTAACGACGACATGGCCATTGTTGATTGACTAGCAGATACTCTGGGGCCCATTGGCTGCTGGTAATGGTCATTACCTTGAGTACTTCCTTGGTATGTGGATGGTGCAGGTGGCGGTAGGCCCCCAACAACACGATGTGCAGTACTATCAAACAAGTTGAGCAATTTACCCACAAACTTTGTAGAAACCAAATTTACAGAGTATCCACCCTGAAAATGGAATGTGCATTCAGAGGGATTAGTCATATTAGCTTGAACATGATGAACATACAAACAATAGGACAAAGAACTACCTGCTGATGGGTTTTAATCCTCTCCTCAAGAGATAATACTAGCTGCTTCCACGTTTCCACTTCTGGTGCTCTTCCGGTTTTCAAAGACTTTAGTATTGTTTGACAGTACCTGTATTACATCCACTTTGTTAAGAAAAACAGATGCGAAAGAAAGCATCAAATAAAAGAAAAATGCACATGCTTACTTCAATGAGTCAGAAACTCTTCCAACTTCAGCAAGCATGTGCGCATATATGAGCTTATATGGCTGAAATGGTAGAAGGATAAACTGAGAGTTTCCAAGCACCCTTGAATATTCATATAGTTCAGTCCTCTGTCAAAAGACCATAAGGGCAAACTGAGTATAGACTCCAGAAAGCATTGCTTAAAGGAATTAATACAAGACTCTCGTTAAGCAATTATTATGTCTCATTGCATACGAACAAGCAAATAAGAATCAGTTTTTGAAGGAGAGAATTTATATTGAAGCTATAAGTGACTAGGAAGTCGTTACTTTTCGCTCAAAGAGTAAAATAAAAGAAAATAAAGATCAAGTAGAGAAGAAAGATAAATGAACAGGTTAGGGTCAAAAAAATCGAATTAGGAATTAGGGGAGGGGAAAACACTAAAATGAGAGACAAATGAGATTAGACACTGTTGATCTAGTGTCCAAGACCTGGCTTATGCTATGATTTAAGGATGTTACAAAAAAAAACATTAACTTTCAACCCTGAAATCTCTGATAAAGCTACCATACGATGTTACTTGGAGTCCAGATTCGCACTGTTGCATTAAAGTGTGCATTCAGGCACGATCCAGGCACCAAAAAATAACTAGCACAAGGAGAAGTTTCTGAAGAATAAAATGAAGAGATACTGCACAAAAGATAACAGCATTCGAAAAGCACCTGAATGGCCTCCGGACTAGCATAAGTTCGAGGTGATTTCCAGTGATCTGCTCCAATTAGACATAGTCTTGCGCTATCGGAGTATGACTCAAAATTTGCTTCTGCCACTAAATAGCAGATGTGTGCTGCAGTAATCTGATACACAACTCATGTCCAATTAAGTGATAAAAAGTTAACAAACGTAAAGGAAAAAGGTTACATGTAACAGTATCATACCTCACTCCTATCCTTCCATAAGCAATCTCCAAGATGAATAATTACGAGTTCATCATCTTTTGTTCTGTTTGCAGTTATCACAGCCAGATTCTCCTCCCAGTCATCAAGCATTTTATTTGCACCAAACTGTAGTTGCATAACAGAAACAAAAAGCATTTTAAGGCAAACGTACTGCTAAAGAATTCAGAAAAAGAAGATGAAATTAGAGAACTTCTTATTCCAATCGTACTACCAAGTGCAGCACTACAGGTAATGCTATGTTCAAATTTAATTGGATGTCCCTAAATGAACTACACTACATGTATATAGCTATGAGAAGCAACATATTGATCCAAGAAGCAACTGTCTTCAAATCTTCTAGCTTGCATCCTTTATACGAACCTCCTCTCTTGCTTTAGTGCGATTCCTCTTTTCTTTTAATTGCTATTGAAACTAAATGCATAATTACTTTTGTTTGTCTATTCACTTTCTAAAGGAAACTAAAAACAGGTGAGTTTGCTAGTATCGTATATAAATCGCTAAAGCCTATCCCAATGAGCAGTTTTTAAATAGATATCTCACCTGTGCAGGTTGTTGAGGGGTATTAACAGCACCGGGTAGATTGATCTCAGATGTAGTGTCAGCAGAGAACACTTCAGCAGGTTGCCCAGCAATGAGGAGGCATAATGTCCGCAAGGGTGACCCTGCAACCAGCTGACGAAGTGCCATTTGCTTCACAGTATCAACATAAAACTGAAGTTGTTCCAAGCCGCCATCCCAACCGGAGGAAAAGGAAGAGAAAAAAAGGGTGAGATGAGTGCATCCTTCAGTATAAACTGACAATGTACCTCAAGAAAGTAACATCTGATTGAAGTCTTTGAATTTAGCATCAATGGCCAACAAACCTGTTCCCCAAGCTGTGAAGCAATAACAAGCGCAGGTCCCCACAACTGACCTTCTTGTGCACATTGTAAAGCCTCTTTCTTTCTACCAGAAACCAGAAGATTTTGTACCTCAGAAGCAGTTGCCTAGGACATACAACCACCCTATTACAAAATGAAAATTTTGATAATTTAGAGAGAAGGGAAGTTGTTATCAGAGTTGTTTATCCATACCCGCATTTGTCCTTCTGAAGGCATTTTCTGCACGCAGTGACTAAGAGCACCATATTCACTGAATTGAACACCATTGCTCTTTGCAGATGCAAAAAGTTTAGCAACTGCTGATTCTGGAGTGTCGCTTTCCTATCAGAAGAGAAGCCCAAAAGTATACAAGATACATATTAGTCATATCTCTATGTGGCTCTTAAAAAATACTCTGGCTAGGAGAAAAGTTGAGAAACCATTCACGGGAAAATATGCCTTTATCTCACATAAATACACACAAACACACACACAGAGAAAGAGGTGACAATATGTGTGACTAAATGCAGGATAACTTAAAAGAAATAGAGTTCAACTTAAGAGAAGTTTCAAAAGCTAGAAGTACCAAAGGACAGGAATGTGATTTACCCTCGATACATTGTCGGTTCCAAAAGGAGATCGAAGTTTTCCATAATGTTGACAAGCTATCTTAAGCAAAGAAAGAAGCAACCTCAATACTTTGCCTTTCCTATAGTCCATCTCTGATGATTCACAGTTAGCAATCCTCTCATCCATCCATTTGTTCAACTCTTTGCTTCCAACACTCCCTCCAACCAAGGGACCTGGGAAGGATTGTTGGCACAAAGCACGAAAATAATCACAAGTACTCATTCCAAAACTTGAAGCATCAGTCTTTTCCGTAAAAACTTCTATCAAGTTCAGGACAGAAACTGAGCCTCCTACAGGATCCTTCACATAACAATAAAACATGCATAATTAGGCCTTTCATGGAACAATGTGAACAGAAAAGTTGTACGCTCCATTTGGCCACAAGTCTGAGAAGGAATTTGGGACCAAACATAAATCAAGTCAGTACCTAATACAGGTTATCAATCGATAAAACGATTCTTTCTAGTTTCAAACTTTCTATCTCTATTCAGGAAACCAGTGGAAGATTAAATAACCACTTCGAAAAAATTTGGATTTTTATTTCCTTCCATCAGCCTTTTGTCAACCAAATGGAGCCTTAATTAATCTTAAAGAGAGAAGGTTTCGAGGCCTCACCTGACTTCCATATGACGAATTCGAGAGACTACTATTGTCCTTCATTACAATGAGTTTCCCACCAAATCCGAAAGTTACTAGGGCATGTGGAGGACGCCCAGCAGATGATCTTCCTACGCTGGGAGCATATGAAAAATTGCCACTCTGGAAAGGTTGCTGGGAATAATTTAAAGGTTTCTGATTGCCATAGTAATCATCTGAGAATTGTGTTTGTTCGATCAGCTTTGCATTTCCTTGATTAAACTGCTGGCTAAAGTTACCACCTGGGAGGAAACTTTGGAACCCGACAGTCCCATTAGCCTCACCATGACCTTGACTCGCTTTGTTGTACAAAGGAACTGCTCCGAAAGAATTTAATGACTTCTGCTGGTCCTTGTTGACTGTTGAACCAAACGAATTACTCATCTGCTGGTTTCCACCAAAACTTGAAAAAGCCTCATTGTTAGTTCCAGTCTGAGCTTGCCACATATTTGAACCCTGTTGATTGTAATTACTATAAGACCCAGCCCAGCTGCTGTCTTGACCTTGGCTACCAACCCCTAGCGACCCATAATTGCTATCTTGCCTGTACTCACCATATAAACTAGTATCATTCTGGGCTTGAGCAGTCGGTTGCAGAGAGGAATTATACCCCTCCAATGAGCGCCATTCTTGCGCAATTGTATCATAGTACCAACCCGGGTATTCAGGATTGAAAACCATATGTGCTGGGTACCCATTAGTCCCTTGTGAGACCTGATCCCAGTTTGACAAACTACCAGTCGTGCTAGTTTCAGTCACAGTTCCCGCAACAGAATGAGCCGTTTGCTGCAAATAAGAAACCTCAGTTTTGTTATCAGAAACAGTGGCCCAATCACTGGCTGAATCAGTGCCGAAGCTCCCTTCAGCATTTGCAGGCACATCGAAACTGTCCACTTGATACCATTGCCCCATGTTAGGGTCATACTTCCACCCTGGATAAAGACTTTCCCAATACTCCGTACTATTTAGATCCTGCTCATTTCTACTTTCCTCCACAGTTGCTCCATAAGCTTGGCCCTCTTGATATTGCTCGTTATTAACCGAATGGTTCAAACCTTGTGCTGTATAATCTTCATTACTAGGTGCAGTTTTTGATTCAGTACTCAAATTTCCGTCTACTTTCGGGAGGAAATCCCCAGAACTATCTCCCAATTCATTGAAAAAATCTGAGTACGATCCAAACCCATGAATCCCATTTTCTGCAGAATCAGCATGAAAAGAACCCCACCCTATCTCCTTCACCCCTGAAGCTCCAGAATCGTTGCTCTTGCTCATTCTGGAATCTGACGTCAAATGAGATCCCGCCCCATCATTATTGGACTGAAGCACTCCATCATCAATAACCGAATTCTTCGACTCTATTACACTACGGAACCCGAATGAATTCGACTCATCAGGACCTATTTCATCTTTTGCTTTGGTTCTGGCACCCAAATCCTCAGATACAGCTGCAGAATCACAAATAGTCAGATTGGCGAACGCCTTATTTTCGTCGTCTTTGGCTTTGGCATTGGCACCAGAATCCTCAGATACAGCTGCTACAGAATCACCACTACTCAGATTGGTGAATGCCTTAGCGTCATCGGAATCGTTTCCTTCGTTGCATTTGGGGCCTGATTCGGCGGGCCCCAGGTCATCTTCAACCAATTTATCAAAGAAATCCTCGTCGGTCTGATCCTCCACCTGAAATGGAGGAGGATTTGAAGCCATCGACCGAATCCCACAGGCAATTCACCCCTCAGAGTCCAAAAAAGCCTCGAAATTGGAGCTCCAACACGACGAAAAACCCGAGATCCAGAGCCAAACACGCAAAAACCAATCTCAGAATCACCAATTTAAAAAACTCAAGCCTAACAAGAAGATAATACAACCCCGAAATGAATGAGATCTAGGGTTCCTGAGCTACCCTGCAAATTCTACAGTGACAAATCAAGCAAAAACAAGATCGCAAATTTTCTTTTTTCTTTTGCTTGCATTCAACGCATTGCGTTAAAAATGAGAAAACTGTAAATTGAAATAAATAAATAAAAATAACTTACAGATCGATGGAATTTCAGAAAGAAAATCCAACAGAGAGAAAAGAGGGAAAGAAATGTGTGTGTTTGACAGAAAGAGAGAGAGTCTGAGAGTAGAGGAAAGCCCTCGATTTCGCACCTCCCACCCACCCAGTCCAAGAGCTTCGCTATTATAATTTTAGTATTTTCTTTTTAATTTTCTTTTCAAATTTTCATTTATGGCCTTTTTGCCTGCATTTTTTTAATTATTATATATATATTTGTCTCAGTTTTCAGATTTTCGGAGATGGATGGATTTAATAAAGAACGGTGATGTTTGTCTGATTGTTGTGTCATAAAAGGCCAAAGCCAAAAAAGGGGCGGGGGTTGTTTAGGAATATTTAGATGCCGTTGCCTAAATTTTGAGCTGACTAGAGTGCAAATTGAACCGAAAATCCGGCCGTCACAATTAAAATAAAAAATATTAGCAAGAGTCGAAGCTCCGGCTTCGAGAAGATTATGAAGTTTCGAACCCCTAAACTTTTTAGAGCCTTTTTAGCGAGGAGCCCAAGCCTCGGGCTGGAGGGGGCTGCGCGAAAATTTGTTTCCAGCGAGGAGCCCAAGTCCGGATTGGGAGTGGAACCCACGAAGATGGGCTGGCCCGAAGGCGAGTTTCACTCGAAGGCTGATGACGTCAGGCAATGCGTCAGCGTGACGTCATCGCGCAAGTTTAAATTTTTTTACAGTTGGCGCGTGCAATTTAAACTCGCGTGCGCTGATGTCAGCCTTGCACAAGCTCCAACGGGTAGAAGACAGATGTCAAGGCCTCAGCGCTCCGATGTGCTTCTCCTTCTCTAATCCAAAGGCTGTCATTTTTTTAGCAATAAAATTATGAAAAAAAATTGAAATTTTTTTAAAAAAATACCAAAAACTGGTACACATTATGTCTGCTCGATTGGGAGGATGACTAGTCTCAAATCATTCATGTAGAGACACTGAGATATATGTGTAGGTGCTCTATAGAAGATGGAGTCCATTGAATGCGATCAACTCTAGAATTTTTGTATGGAACTCTTACTCACAAGTGTCAAACAAAGAATTCTAAGTTGTGATAATGCAAATTAATCCTTAGACCTGAAACATCATAGTTGTTTCTCTTTGAGAGCACTATACGATCGTATTAAAATAATGTTACTTGAAGGTGTTCCTTAGGATTCTCAGCGTGTACGCAGAGACAGGTGAATGTACAACAAGGAATCTCTACTCTTAGTAAGAAGAGAGAATACTCTAAAAATATGATTCATGAATCTTTGGCCAAAGTATTGGATGAAAATTGAAACAAAAACATTTGCAATTTCATCAAATTGAATCATATAATCAAGAGATGTCATATTAGGGATTTTGACACAAGTTTACCCTATCCTGAGAATATGACATAGAGTATTGAATTAGAGAATGATCGAATTGCATTGTAATCACAAACTGACTAGGTTATCTAAATGATTTTTTTTTAGCTTGGGTAGCCATGACATACCGCTAGGTGTCACTCATGACTTATGAAAACCCTGTAAGGACTAATTATAATTAGCATTCGCCAATAGGAAGAATTATAATTCATACTTGATTCAAAGTGAATCACTCATACTCACTGCCTCGCTAATTAGAACCTATAAGATCGCACACCAAAAAGGAATCTATTGGGAAATTATGAAGAGAATGAATGATTTTGTGACTCGGTCAAAGTCAATGTGAAAGTCAAAAGTCAAAGGTCAAAGGTCAAACGGTTGACCCGACACTTGACATGGTCAACTAAGGATGACCGGGACCAACACACGTTAGACAAGTGAGTGATTGAATTAGTCAAGTCACTAGAGTAATTAAATTGATTAGATTAATTTAATTATTCAATTAAAGTTATGAAACTTTAATTAAAGGTCCCATATGACTTGGAAATTCAAAAGGGATTTGACCATATGGACTTAGGCACATATGTGACACATTATAGGATTAATGTGTTGGACCAAGATAGCAAAAGATGACACACAAAAGGGGGGGTGTGGCTACACTAGGGCTTGGGGGCATTTTTGTCACTCTTGTGACATTTTTGATCCTATAAGTGTGTAGTTATGGATTTCTATCATCCTAGGGTTTTTCAACTTGGTGAAATTGGAAGAGAGAAAACATCAAGCTCTCTCATCCTATTCAATCCTTGATGAAGAGCTTTGGGGAGGTTCATATCTTTGTACTTATTTGGAGAGCTACAAGGTGGAGAATCAACATCAAAGGGAGAGCCAACAACAAAGGGACTACTCCCTCTACTTGAACACCATTCTTAGTTTCAAGATTCGCTCCAAGGGTATGAACATCTTATCTTTCCCTCAAATAGGATTTAGAGAGTCTTTGGTGCACACTTTCATAGACTTATAAAGATTAGGAACAAATGAGACTTGCATAAATCCCTAGTTTATTTAATGCTTCCGCTTTTACTTTGATTTCATATTAGATATGGTGTAACACCCCGACCCTAATTTATTTATCCAATTAAATTATTGAATTAATTTAAATATGAAATTACAAATTTACCCTCGGGGTAGGGGTATTTTGGTCACTTTTTAATCCGAAAAGAGTTTGAGGCAACAAGTGGTATTTTTACATAGGTGGTATCGAGATGAGTCCGTAAACACGTAGTGGGCTCAATTTGGAGTTGTAACGAAGAAGTTACGATAAAAAGAAACTCAGTGGCACAATCGTAATTATTCGAAATGAGATTTTTATAAAAACAGAAATTCTCTCTCTCTCTCTCTCTCTCTCTCTCTCTCTCTCTCTCTCTCTCTCTCTCCTGGTTCGCACAGCAGCCCCTCCATGGCTAACCTATTCATCCGGTGGCTTTTTGGGCCACCACCGTCGCATCTGGCCACCGTTTTGGGTGGCACCGGTCCCAAAAGAACCGGACCACCTCCCTCTTTCCATCCCGACCAACTTCAGCAGTTGGAACCACCTGTGCTGGACAGAAAATACCAAAAATCGACCGATTTTAACCCAAAATTCACGGAGCTCGTTCAGACGCCTTCGGCCAGCATTTCTTTCGAACTTGGTATGCTTTTCTATCCTTTCAACATGCTCTAGCTGCTGGTTGTGGTATTTAGGATCAATTTTTGAGTTTTGAAACGTTTTTGAACGAGGGAAGTTTTGGCCGGTTTCGGCCTCCGATTTCGGCCACTTCCGGTCACTTTTTGGGGTAGGCCCAAGAACAAAAGTGACTCCAAATAGGACATAGGGGTGCTTGGATTTCAATTTGGACACCGTTTGAGTCTCAAACGGATTTCTCCTATTGTGCGTTATTCGGGTTCGATAGGTTCGAACCGTTGGATTGTCTTGAATTTAATATAGGTTAATCTAGGCATTCCTAGGATCGTGTAGGAATTTGCAGATCGTGAATTGGAGCCCCAGATGTTTCGATTTAATAACTTAAAGTTTGTGTTGTGCAATAACCGTTCGATCTGGACCAAACTTGCAGAATGTGTATCCTAAACCTTGTGGAACTCATAGGAACTTTGGGATAGTAAAACGGAGGTCGTGGGTCCCGCTGGCCCGGTTGACCAAGTTTGGGTAGTTTGACCCTTGGGTTGACCGTGAGTCTTCCGAGGTAGTTTTACCCTTCGAGGAGTACTAGAGCGACCTTATTAACGAATCTCGACTGTTATTTGAGTTACGTTGACTATGTTTGGATTATGAGATTTGTTTTATATTATAGTATGAAGATCTCAGATTTTTAGTTAGATAATTGAAGTTATGGAATGGTTGAGTATGAGGTATTTGACTGATGGGTTATGATTATTATGAAGTGAGTGAACTTTAATTTCAAGGATAGAAAATTATGCATATTGAGTCCATTGATTTGGAGTTATTATATATCTTGAAGTGAAAATATTAAATGATTATCAGAGTATTGGAATTATTTTCGTATGTTTGCTGGATGTGATTGTTTCAAATGAATTTGTGCTATTTTTAAGTACAGTTGTTTATACTTGGATATGTGTTGATGTACATGGGGTTGTTGGAAAGGGTTTATGAACTGTGGATTGGGTTGTGGTTTATGTTAGTTTGAGTGCTATTAGCACTACCTTATGTACCTTCCCGGATATGGAATCTATGTTTTTTGGAGAGTTTGATATCGGTACGTATAAATATTTTGGTTATTGAGGTTATGAAATTTGTTAACGGATGGAATTGTTCAATTGCTGAGAAGCGGATCTTTGGGAAGTCGAGAACGGATTGGGAACATGGTGTTGAGGAAGTGGATATTGCCTATACTCGCTTATGTGGGTGTCCGGCCAGTGTATATTGCCTGTACCCGCTTAGGTGGGTGTCTGGCCAGTGGAAATTGTCTGTACCTTCATGGAGATTACTATGTAGGTGTCCGGCCAGTGTATTGCCTGTACCTGCACTGAGATCACTTTGCAGGTGTCCAGCCAGGATTTTCCCTCTCCACCTGCCCGATTGTCTACACAGGTGGTTGATCAGTTTTCCCCATTCCCCAGTTGCCCTCAGTGTATTGCCTGTACCTACATTGAGATTACTCTGTAGGTGTCCGACCAGTAATTTGCTGTACCTGCATTGAGATCACTTTGCAGGTGTCCGCCCAGGATTTTCCCCAGCCACCTGCCCGATTTGTCTACATAGGTGATTGGCTAGTTTCCCCCATTCCCCGGTTGCCTTCGGAAAAGATTATATTGTTGTATTTGGAAAATATAAAGGTTGCCTTTGGATGAAACTATGTGTTCCATATACCCTTGGTGGGTGATAGCAGGTTATACACTATACGGGTGATTACATATATGTAGAAGGTTTGATTTGAGAGTTATGAATTTTAGATGTGGTTTGTGTTATAATATTAAATTAAAGAATTTAAGAGTCGGCTTACAAACGTAAGATTGTTTCAACATTTTATTATATTTAAGGAATTTGCGATTTTGTTTATTGGAAGAACTACGTGTGGCTTGATCCCTCTCAAGGGGTACGTAGATAGCCTAGGGTAGTACCTAGGTAAACTAAATTTTACTTATGTTGTTTTATGAGTTTGGTTCTGACCTTGTCGTTGGTCCTGAAACTCGGTTGAAATCGAGGTGCGATTAAATATTTGTTCATACTCTTGTTTGGCTAAGGGAGGGTTGTGTGAATGTATTCTATTAAATAGTGTATGTGATCCCGACGTGTCTGAGGTCTATTTCGGATTAAATGTTGTTTTAGGTTTGATTATATGGTATAATGGGCTGAGGCCCCTGGGACTGTTGGTGATGATTCATATATAATAGTTGATGCATGCTAACAATTGGTGGGAAGTATTATTGCTCCTTTGCTAGTATATTAATTGACTTAAGAGCGTTGCTAGTTGTTTTGCCTTGATTCATGGCAAGGCTGGAAGCCTTGTTTGTAACTGTGTGCTATTACATTATGTGTGCTGGCAGTTGGCTTCGTAAATTGTGTTTTTGTTGCAGGTTGAAAATTTGGGAAATGTTCAATTTACAAGGGAGACTCTGCCAAAATTTTGGTAGAAAGTCTCAGTTTTTAGTAAGTGGGTCCGGCATTGGGGTAATGTCGGAATTTTTCCACAGGATTTGTTTCAAATTTCGAGGAATTCAGGGCGAGTCCTGTCATATGGCATGCTAGGTGATTTATACTCTCAAAGTTTGGTTGTAGAGTTTTTAGAAATCTTTACACAACACCATTCCCACAATATTCCTTTCATGCATATCCTCGCAAAATCGGGTGATCAGCCCGAAATGCATATTTGTCAAATCCCCTCACATGACTCAAGAAGATATAATCAACCTGAGAATACAAATCCTCGCACCACATGATTCAGGCATCCTCTAGACTTGCGGGGCATTGTCATATATGACTAGACTGTTCCGAAGGCAACTTGGGGGGGAGGGGGGGGTACTCCTCTGGTGGGTTTAAAAATCATTTTTCGAAACTTAACATAAAATTCCTCTTTTTTACAATAAATCCACTTTCACAAATCCATTTCCCAAATCATTTCTCAACTTTCCAAAAATCAGTTCTTAAATAGATAACCCAAAAATCCCATTTTAAAATGAGATCAATCACAACATTCCTTAACTTGAATTTGACTATACATAATCTTTCAAAATTGTTCTCAAACTACATTCAAATATGCACCACATACTATTGAGAAAACTAGTATCCATAATTCATTCATTTCAAGCCACCGAGCATATATTTAATTATAGACATATGATTAGGCATTTAATTAATTCCTTATTCATGCCAACTAAGCCATTCCCAACTCCACACATTTAAACATAATATAACATGCTTGGAAAGCAAAAGTGATTGCAATAATTCATAAACATTTACTAAAACTCTCACAGTATAATACCATTTTAAAACAAACCTCCAATTACAACTACAACTACTAAATGGCCTAAGTCGAGCCGACAAAGCCCATTATCTAAATCAATTGGGCTCGTAGGGCCCACAACATCTATTTGTTATATGATGATTCATATTGGTCCATAACCATGAGTTAAACCCATCCTAGAAGTCTCATCATGATTCAACGGTCGGTTTGACCTCGATCATGAAATTTGACCAATTAGGCATGCATGGCCCACAACCTCCAATTTCTGGTCTTAACATTCCTCTAAGTTCAGCAAGGTCTACGTAACACATCTCCAGAGTTTGGTCTTGATCGAGCAGTCGGATCACTCACAATCGAGTGATTGGACGTCGACTTAGTACTTAACTCTTAAATAATTGATTCAGAGTATCTAGAATTTCGATTCTCAATCAACCAGTTCCTATACGATCCTAGAGACATGAGGAATGACATATTAGAAAATAGGACCGATCTAACGGTCCGAACCTATCGAACCCAGATATGGCCTAATAGGCGTAATATCTGTTCGATAGTCAAACGGTATCCAATTGCTAATCCGAGCAAATCGTCGTGCTCGGGACGACATGAACTCTAAGAACCACCACTAAGTGGCCCACGCACCGCCACCAGCCACCAGTCACCAGCAACGGTGGGTGTCTTGAGAGATTTTTAGTTGCCTCCAAACCACGGTCCAATACCTATACCAACACATTCAAACTGAAGGAAACATGCATCTAATACTTAGGAAATGAACTCTAGCCTCAACCTATACAACAAAAACATTATAAATGGCAGATTTATTATTATTATTTTTTTAAAAATACTAGTTGAGCTAAACATTTTTCATTTTAAACTAAGTATCTTAGCCTAGTCTCTTTGAACACAAATAGAAAATGGAAAAGGGAATAGATCTTTACACTTGATGACCTTTTCTTGATTTCTTAAGAATGAACACCTTTGTTGGAAATGCCTTTTTTTTCCTCATGATTTTGACTCATTCACCTTAAGGTTCCAAGATTGGAGTCTTCTACCTTACCACACCAAATGCTCCTACAGATGGAGAGAGGGCAATCAAGAGGTATGGATACTAGTCTACTTCTTGATTAGATCAATTTTTGGTTTATGGAAGATGAGATGCAAGGATGATCACTCATCAACCAAAGTAGGAAACCAAAAACCCCTTAGCTAGGTTTTCTCCAAAATTTAGCTTATATAGGATGACACAAAAGGCAAAGGGTGATCTTCCCCTTAGTTGCCAAAATTTGGGTGGGTATTTGGGGCTCCATTTGGTCCATTGGTCATGTCATCTTATACCACTTATCCCTTGGGCCCAATAGCCTTTTGGGCTATTTTGTCGATTTCCTTTTAGATCATATTTAAAAGCCCAATCCAATATTGATGTGTCTTCACACTTAATGACTTGAGTTACAATCAACGGAAGTGTAGTGGCACAACCGTAAATATCGATTGTAACTCAAGTCACATATCGAAGAAGTTACGATAAACGGAAGTGTAGTGGCACAATCGTAAATATTTTGAAGTCGGTTTAAAAAAAATCTGATTTCCTTCTCTCTCTCTCTCTCTCTCTCTCTCTCTCTCTCTCTCTCTCTCTCTCCTCCTCCCTCCTGATCTCTCTTCTCAGTCTTGCACGAACAGCCCCCCTTTAAACAGCCGCCATTATTTTGGGCCTCCACCACCACATCCGACCACCATTGGCAAGGAGACCGGTACCAAAACAACCGGCTCAGCTTCCTCTTCCTGACCTACCTTACTTTTGACGAAATGCGTAGCCACTGTTGCCGGAAAACGCATAAAACAGGCCATATTTTACTTAAACTTTCTGGCTTTCATTCCGACGATTCCGGCAGCCAAATTTTTCGATCCAGGTATGCTTTCTCATCTTTTCAACATGACTTAGCTGATGTTCTAGTTGGTTAGGATTGATTTTGAAGTTTTGATGTTTGATTTACGACTTAAAGTTTTGGCCGATTTATGGCTCGAGTTTTTGGCAAGTTCCGGTCACTTTTTGACAGTAACCCAAGAACAAAAATTGCTCCACTTGTTGTCCTGATCATATAGCTATAGGTATTGTTGGGTGTTTCTAGAATTTTTCGGCTGTCGAAATTTTCTTAAGACACCCATTCCCTGTCGACGCATGTGGCGGCGCGTGGGCCAGGTTTGGGTGATCCATTTGGTCTTGTCAACTTGGTATAAGAGCATTAGGTTCAATTTCTTGTGGACTGCATGTCTTGTGTGCATCCTTAGTATGTGAGTAGTGTAATGTGTTCCATCACGGAATGAGACATCCTTGATGTAGATGATCTCGTTAGACGTTTCAGGTACGTCTTGCAAATTGTTTCCTTTGTTTCTCAGTAAACTTTGACATCTTGGTTTTAAGGGTTCTTGAATTGGTTAGAGTCTTAGTTGACTCAATTCTCGACTAAGGGTGTTTTTGGGGAAATTCGAAAGGGATAAAGAAAAGAATAAGAGAAAAACAAAAGTTAGCATACCTTGATAAGTTTGGGATGCTACCCTTGTGTAGCATCATGGGAGAAATAAGGTAGTCGTGGGTGTCTCAAGTTCAAGAGCCCAGTGAGCCTTGGCTTGACGACAGTGCAAGAAACGAAAGGAATAGAAGTTTGCATTGGGGTTGAGTATTGTAGCAAACATAGTGAGGTGATATATTTGTTTATGAGGGGTAAGGACAAGGTTTTGTCACAAAGGAAATACTTGAGTCGGCAAGGCCGACACAGAGAATTGATTAATCATGGTAGCAAAGTTAATAAGGGTTGTGTTGAGTATCGTTCGAGTTGAACCGATGGAAGTGCATGTGGGTTGTTATACCCTTAAACTGTATGTGTCAGAGTTGGTTTTGGTTGGGCATGTTTTCAGAGGAAAGAATAATTGTGGATTCTCAAGAAATGGAAGTAGTGTTATATTGGGAAGGTGCTGTGGAGGAGTTGGAATGATGAGGAAACGAGTGGGAACTAGAGGAGTATTTGCGGGCCCAATTCTCATACCTCGTTTGGCGACATGTATGAAATTTTGAGGACGAAATTTTTATAACGAATTTTTTTATAAGGAGGGTGGGTTGTAACATCCCGACCCAATTTTAATTATTCATTTAAATTAATTATTTAATTTAATTATGAAATTACAAATTTGCCTTGGGGATAGGGTTATTTAGGTCATTTTTAATCCAGTAGGATTTTGGGAAATTGAATAGCACTATGACATAGTTTGTGTTGATACGAGTTCGTAGACATGTAGTGGGCTCAAATCAGAGTTGTAACGAAGAAGTTATAATCGACGGAATGCAATGGCACAACCGTAAATATTTCAAAGTCAGTTTTAAAAAAATCTGATTTCCTTTTCTCTCTCACCCTCCCTCATGATCTCTCTTCTCCCTCTCGCATGAGCAACCCCCTTTTTAAACAGCCGCCACTGCTTTGGGCCACCACCACCACATCCGCCCACTGTTGACCACGAGATCGGTACCAAAAAGACCGACTCAGTTTCCTCATCCCGACCCACCCAACTTGTGACAAAACCCGTAGCCACCGTCACCGGAAAACTAGAAAACATGCCGAATTTTACGTAAACTTTCCAGTGTTCATTCCAACGATTCTGGCCACCAAATTTATCGATCCAAGTATGCTTTCTCATCCTTTCAACGTGACTTAGCTGATGATTGGGTTGATTAGGATCGATTTTGAAGTTTTGAGGTTCGATTTACGACTTAAAGTTTTGGCTAGTTTTTGACAAGTTCTAGTCACTTTTTGGCCGTGACCCAAGAACAAAAGTTGCTCCATTTGTTGTCCTGATCACATAGGTATAGGTATTGTCGGGTGTTTGAAGAATTTTTTGGTCACCAGAATTTTCTCAAGACACCCATGTGCTGCCGGCGCTTGTGGCTCTTTACTATTAAAAAGCCATGTCAAAAAAAGTTAGGGTCATATGCTTAAAGAAAAGGGACAAGACGCCCTTGAAACAAATAAAATAATACCTAAACTACTATAAAGCCAGACAAAACACGGTTGGGATCACATGCTTCACTAGAAAAATTGGACAAAACCACTCTTTAAAAAAAACTGAAAAAATTAAATTCATATTAATAGTTTTAATGAGTATTATTGTAAAACGACAAAAACTAAACTAAAAACAAAAAGTTCAAAAGCAAAGAGACGCGGGAGAAGTCGTGCAAGAATTATGCATTTCCAATTTTCAGATTCACATTAAACAACTACCTTGTAGCTTACACATATATATATATATCACAATCACCTTACTTTTATCAATCATTATGGTGATCTCTTTCTCTCTCTCAGTTTCTTTCTTCTGTTTGATTATAATGAGTCTAAGATCTTTCACACAAAGTGAAATACATTGAACTCTTACGTGATGCCATCATCCTTGAATCATGACCTCATAACTCATTCAACGGTAGCAGCAACAAAAGCAAGTCACAAATGACTTAATGCTTTTGCTCTCTCTCAAAACTGTTTCAGTCCTCTATTTATGATGAGATTAGGGTTTAAAAAACATGTTTGATGAGAGCATGGTCTTAAGCTTATATAGGTCTACGTCAAGTTGTCTCTACTTATCACCGAGGCCTAACTTGACTTACACTATAGGCCCATCAAGCAATAGTTCACACAAAAGGAAATAAATAGGATGACTCATAAAAAATATAACCTAGCTTCTTGTGCATCGATCTATATAGGAATATAACATCTTCTAGTCAGCTGCACTATTTTCTTCTTTATACTTAGTAGAGATGGCGCCAAATCTGCACAAAATCAGCAATTCTAATATATGTGATTTAGTTTTCCTTTAATGTGATATTGTAATCCCATGTAATTATAGGTAATTATAACCAAATAGGAATGTACTTGGAGACCAAGTATCCACCATTTGTATAAATATTCTATTTCTATGTGAACACAAATCATCCAATTTCAAACATAAGTGAATCTCTGACATGGAATTAGAGCTCTAAACCCTAGCCTAGCTTCCCTGCATTTTCTATGCCCACATATGCCTTCTCTATTGAACCCTCTCCAGCAAATACTCCTCTCTAGTCCCCTCCCTCTTCTCTAATGGCTTATTCCTCATTTGTGACGTTGCTTGCTTCTCATATGGCATTCTCTTCATAATATCTCCTATGTTGTTTCTATCAAACTGGATCCTATGAACTACATCATTTGGAAAACTCAGTTCTTGCCCTATGTTGAAGAGTACTGGTTTACAGATTTGTTGATCAAACAAATTCATGCCTCTCTTAGTTCACCTCTGATGGCGTCACTCCCAAACCTGCTTATGTAGACTGGCATAAGCTTGATCAACAGTTGCTCAGTTGGATCAATTCTACACTAACTCCTGGCGTGCTATCTCAAGTTTATCATTGTCTTACAGCTCATGATGCCTGGATCTCCTAGGAGAAACGTTTCAATTCGTAGTCCCATTCTCGTATTCTTCAGTTGAAGCACCAGTCGTAAACCACCAAATGAGGTGCCTCCTCCATCGCCGATTTTGTCAATCAAATGACTACTCTTATCGATAGTTTGACTCTTGCTAGATAACCCATGGATGACGATAATCTTATTGACCTCATTCTTAATGATGTCAGACCGGCATACGAGAGCGCCGTCAACTCTATTCAATCCCGTGAACCTCCTATGGCCCTTGATGACGTTATTGCCTTTTTATTGGCTGCTAAGACTCGTATGGTTGATTACACGTCTTCCATGATGTCTGATTCTACCACTCAAGTGTTTTACGCTAATCGTGGCCATGGCTTTTCCAACTGTGGGTTTTCCTTTTCCCGTGGCGGATTCTTTGGCTCTTGTGGTGGCTTTTTTGGTCTAGATTATTCTCCTGGTCAAGGCATCCTTGCGCTCCCCTCATAAGCTCCACCTTCTGTGCCTGTTGTTGTTAGCCATGATGGGTTCTCCTATTTGTCTTATGGTTCTTCTCCTGGTTTTCACAATAGTTGTTATAAATATGGTGAATATGGTCATATGGCTCTATGTTGTCCTCGCCCTCCTATTGCTCCCCAAGCCATGGTTGCCTCTCATACTCCCGCTCAGTCAACCACCTAGTTTACTGATAGTGGTGTCTCCGCTCACATAACAAATGATCTTGCTCATCTCCAACTCTCTCAGAATTATGGTGGTTCGGATCAAGTTTCAGTGGGTAATGGTCAAAGTTTGCATATATCTAATATTCGTTTTGGTTCCATCCATCTCTCAATTCCATTTCAATAAAGTTCTTCATTGTCCTTCCGCGTCTCATAATTTGCTTAGTGTTCATCAATTTGCTCTTGATAATTTTGTCTATTTTATTTTCACCCCCTCTGATTTCTATGTGAAGGATCTCATCTCAGGAAGACGCTTTTCCAAGGTAAGAGTGAAAATGGTTTCTATCAGTGCTAGTCTTCACAATCCTCTTCCTCCTTTCCTACCACTGACGTGGCCCTCCTTGGTATCCGTATTTCTTTACCCGTATGGCATCAACACTTAGGTCATCCCTCTCCTGCTATCTTTCAAAAGATTTTCGCTCACCTTCCTCCTCGTGGTTCTCCTAACACTACTACAAAAAAGCAAAAAGACGACGGTAAATCACCGTCGTGTATTCGGTTTTTCAATGGTCGTGGAATCCACCGTCATCTTTTCCCTCATAAACCACGACGCTAAATCACCGTCGTTGTTAAAATATACAACGTCATCAACAAATACAAAACGACGTCTTTGTACTGCAAAAAGATCTAAAAAAGCAGTCGAGGATGAGAATAGACGACCAACTCTCTAAAAAAACCGTCGTTAAAAAGGAAAAATATGACACATATTAACAGAACAAGGCCGCAAGATAGACATACAACGACGAAAATTAAAATAAGACGCCGTTAAATATCATTTTCACGACAATAAAAAATATGACGTCTTTAAATACATTAGAAGACGACGTTATTGATTCCTACTACGTCGCCTATATAAAAACAGCCGTCGTAAAATAAATTTTCCACTTCGATTTTTCTATAAAAGATGGCGTGGAAATAGTTGTCAGTGTCATTATTTACGACGTATGTATTTATAGAGTAGACGTTGAACAACGAAACAACGTCGGTTACAAAATATGAGAGTCGTATTACAAAATTTATACGTCCTATTTTCAGAAACAAACAACGACGATAAATATTAGGCGTTGTTAAATAAAACAACGTCGAAAACAAATAAAAACAGACGTGTTTAGTCTGCTAAAGTTTTAAAAAATAGTCGAGGATGAGAATAGGCGACCAACTCAAACAAATCACCGTCGTTAAAAAGGAAAAATATGACACATATTAAAAGAACAAGGGCGCAAGATAGACATACAACGACGACAACTAAAACACTACGCCGTTAAATATAATTTTCACGACAAGAAAAAATATGACGTCTTTAAATACATGAGAAGGCGACGTTATTGAAATCTACTACGTCTCTTATTTACAAACAACCGTCGTGAAATAAATTTTCCACTTCGATTTTTCTAAAAAAGATGACATGGAAATAGTTGTCAGTGTCATTATTTACGACGTATGTATTTATATAGTTGACGTTGAAATGCGAAACAACGTCGGTGGCATTTATATAGTCGGCGTTGTATTTATATGTATTCATTACTCACGACGCA
>NC_047654.1:7334321-7371402 GCF_902201215.1 Prunus dulcis
TATTCTTATAACAACAACAAACCACGTCGGTGTTAATAAATTGTAGACGTTGTAAATTGTAATAGACGACTAAGTTGTTAAAATGGCGTCGTTTAAATGAGAAACCATGGCGGCTATTTAACTATCCGACGTAAAATATATATTCCACGACTTAACCGCTGTCGTTACAAAGTACTACCCTGAACCATTAAGAAATTGAAGATGTTATAAACCATAAACGACTCAATTGTTCAAAGAACGTCGTCTAAATATCCTTTTACGTCGGATTTGTTTAAAACGAAACAACAAAAAACGACGGTTTTTTACTTTATTAGGTCTTTGGAAAAGTATTACACGTCGGTTACGTAATTTGTATGTTTGTTTTTTTTTTAAATTTAAGAAAACCTCAACAAATTTTTACATTATATATTATAGACAAAATTTGTACATTATACATAAATATCAAGTGTTCAATAATTCCCATGTTCAATAATTTGGCAAACAAACTCTGCCCATTCATTCCGGACTTCATCAATTGCTTCTTGGGGGTATGAAGCTTCCTGGTTTCCCTTGGCATACTGCATAAACAATGACTATTAGGGTTTATAAATAAAAAGAAATTCAATCACAGACGACGATATTTTTCATAACCTACGTAGTATATCTATTCAACGACGGTAATTTTACATGACCGTCGTTGATAATACAAAAAACGACGTGAAATGTATGAAGGTAATTTCTTCTTACCTTCTTCTCAAAAGCCAAGGAAGGATCCATGATGATGTCCCTCATGAAGCGCATCACATAATACCCGCATTCGACACTGCTGGGTTGCTTTGGTGTGCCTAAGAGAGTTTTCCAAATTACAGCTTTACGTCCTGCTCGGCCTATATGGGAATTATATATTTTTATGGCACTGTTCACGATGTTTTTCGCCTCTTCATCGACCACACGATGACCTGGCGGAGGATCCAGAAAATAGACGGTTTCCCTCTTTGCTCTCACAATCAGCAAGATCCAATGATGGCTGCACAAAATTAATATAAAAACGACGGTTATTTACAAAAACGACGTATTATAATATTTCACACGACGAAATAAAGTAGCAATCGGCGACATTATATATTTATCACGACGATAAATAACTACCGACGTGGTTAGTAGTTTCAAACGACTCAATAAAATAAAACACCGGCGTGGTTAGTTGATACGCTGTCATTTATTGAAAATCATAAAAACAAAATCCTGTTAAGGAGACTAACCCTGGATTGTAAGGCATCATGAAAATCTGTTCACCGTCTGTCTTCTGAAGTCGAGCTGCTACCAGTCGTGATCAGTCAGCTATTATGCCAGAGTTGGCACTAACTGTAGTAGGGTCGATAAAGCCAACCATGCTGCACATATTTGCTTGTTTCAAAACATCATGTAAGTACCTAAATACATAAAATAATATAAACAAGTCAGCACAAAAAACCACACGGCGGTTATGTATAACAAAACGACGTATTATAAAATTTCACACGACGTACTGAAATAGAAAAGGACGTTATAATATATTTATCACGACGGTACATACTAACGTCGTGGTTAGTTAGTTAAGACGACGCAATATATAAACCAACGACGTATTATTTTAGAATGACAAACCTCATATATACGGCAACCACAGTAGCTCCAATTTCTTCCATGCCTGCAAATTGTGTAATATCTTCAGGCAGGAGGAAGGTATCGCGTTCACGACCAAACACCTCCTTATCAATTGTAAATTGCGGGGTCTTATCCTCAGGCACGAGTGTCGTTTCCACATAACGACAAAGGGTTTTTAAAGAAGATGGCGCCTCCATATTTGAATAATCACCAACTTCAATAACCTGTTTAAAGAAATAAAAAAAATGGCGTGGTAATTCAATAAAAACGACGGTTTAAGGAATAAAACGTCGTCTGAAAAGAATTTAAACGACGGTGAAAAATCCGTCGTGGTGAATATTTTATTACGTCTTAAAAAAATTCCGCCGTCTAAGTTGTAAACAAACGACGGTTTAAAGAAAAATATCGGCGTCTGAAATTTTGAAAAACAAATAAAAAAGGCAAAGTTATGTGAACATACCTTGTCGTCATGCTTTTCTTCATCTTCTTTCTCCTTTTCTTCTTGTTTTTCTTCTTCCTTCTCTTCATCTTTTTTTTCTTCTTCCTTCTCTTCATCTTCCTGATGTTTCCCATTTTTGGCAGTATCATCCTCAAAATGTAGGGATCTCACATCACCTCTAGAGCAGCTTGCTTTGTCAGACATTGGATTTTTGGGACTTTGGCTAATTCTTGGTTTAAGCATGCTTGGATCAAAATGGGGAATTAATTGGGAAAGCTGACTCAGGAAATGCTCCCTCTCAGCCTCTACCAATTGTTTGGTTCTAGCCTTCATCCTCAAAGCCTCTTCCCTTGCCTTAGCCTCCATCTTTTTAGTCTCTTCTTGAAGGAGAACTCTTAAACTCTCCTTCAAGCGGTCGTCAAAGCTAACCCTCTGTGGTTTGGGTAAATTGAAATACTGCCTTGGGGAAATCCCAGCACCTACTCCTCTCAATCTGCCTGGATGCTCGGGGCCCAAAGCCATGGTCAGCACATCATTGCTGCCATATACACCGACTTTGCCTTCCGAGACTTGTTTTTGCAATTCATCCTAAAACAAAGATATATAAAAAAGTAAGAACAAAAAAACACGACGGTTATTTATATACAAACGACGTATTATATAATTTCACACGACGCAATAACATATAAACCGGCGTTATTATAATTTATCACGACGGTAGTTATACCGACGTGGTTAGTTTTTTAAAACGACGAAATGAATAAACCACCGACGTCTTATGCTATAATTACAGAAAACAGAGTAGTGATTCCTGATTTAGACCTTTAACGGCGTTTTTTAAAAAGTTTCGACGTGGTAATATCATTCACACGACGCTAAAATGAACCACCGACATCTTATGCTATAATTAAAGAAAACAGAGTAGTGATTCCTGATTTAGACCTTTAACGACGTTTTTTAAAAAGTTTCGACGTGGTAATATCATTCACACGACGAAAAAATATAACATAAGGCGTAATAAGAATTTTTCACAGTTTAATAAAAATTTAAAACAGAGTGAGTAGGCTTACAATTAATTTTGCTTTCTTTGCCACCTTTGGATCGGGGATGTTACCATGTTTGTCCTGTCTAGCTCTCTTCCATAAGGTAGATCGATCAATTTCTACCCCAGGCATGGTTTCCTCCAATTGATCCTCCAATCCAGCATATCCTTTTTGAGACAATCGATGATTGTACTTGAGTTTCTCCCTAATCTGTGCATGTTGAGAATGCACAGACTCAAAATCTTTGGATAACCTTGAAGCTACAAAGGCATCCCATTGTGCTTTCTCTATAAATTTATATGTTTCAGGGGGTTGGCTTAATTTCTCCTTGTCATTGGTGTATGGAAGGATATAATGCCTCGTTAGTGTAGACTTGAAATCCTTCCATTTCTTGGCAGCAGAAGATAAAACAGAGTTCTTGCCCCCTTGACCTACCAAAAAAGCCATGTCAACTGCTTCCCAAATCTGCTCCTTTATATCCTTGGGGATTTGAGACCATTTCTTGTCCACAAGTGGAACTCTGGAGCGTGCCAACACACCAATGTACGACTGCATCTCACTATGTGCTTGGCCAATTCCTTTCCCCCTTTTATTGTACTCAACAATTGGCCTCAGTTTCTGAAGTTTTCTCTTCACAACACGAGGCATTGTGCTCATACCTCGACCAGTCTTTGAATCATCAGAGATTGTTGTCTGGCTGGTTGGTTCTGCCTCAGCAGATGATGAAGCAAACTTCATCTTCTTCGAAGACTTCATCTTCTTCGAAGACTTGTCTTGAGGAGCTACCATTCCAAGCTCCTTACCTCCATTTTTCTTGGAGCCAGAATCCTTACTTTGGTGTTGAGAAACCATTTTAACAGACAAAACTGCAAGTGAAAATATTTCAGGGAAAGATTAAGAACACAAACGACGGTTATTAATAAAATACGACGTATGATATGATTTTAAACGACGCAATGAAATAATCTCAGGCGTAATAAATGTTTAAAACCATTATTTATATAACGTCGTGGTATTTATGTTCACACGAGGTCAATAGTAATATACCATCGTCTATATAAGGATCCAAAACCCTTCTTTCTTTCTCTGTGAATGTTTGATTGTAGATCCAAAACCCTAAAATACCACGTCGTGGTATTAACATTCACACGACGTAAAACAATAAGATATACTGTAGTCTATATTAGATACCAACCCTACTTTCTTTTTCTTTATATTTTATCAAATTAGGGAAAAACAAAAACCATTGTTCAGAGAAATCAAACCTGCAATTAAACAAGCAAATAAAAAAAAAGACTATAATTTTAAAAACAACTTTGTCAATTTTCAGACGACGCTAGAACGACTGAAGAACCGTCGTGGTCTACATATTTAACCACGTAAATAAGAACTACCGTCGTCTTATTTAGTTGAGGTAGTTGTCTTCAAAGTTGGAAACTTTCCTCTTTGTCTGTATATTTTATCAAACTTGGAAAGAAGTAAAATGATTTTGGCCAGAAAAAAGGTAAAAAGATTTTTCAAACAAAAAACATATGAGCATGCAAAACAGTAACCAAAATAGTGAAAATGAAAGCTTACCTATTGCGTGCAATGAAAGCAAGAGGAAGACGATCGATCTATAAGTTCAGAGACGACGAAGAAGACGAGAGGAAGACGATGAGATACTCTGACAGTGCTCTGACAAGGAAAAAAAACGAAAAGTTTTCTCTCGGAGATTGAAATTTTTAATCGGGTTTGGAAACAGTGCATGTGTAAGTCAGGTAGACGAAAAGTTGCTTACATATAAAACCATTTCAAAAAAATAATACGGCGGTTACATATAACTTCGACGTATAAATTAAAAAATACGACGGTAAATTTAACTTCGGACGTGGTAAATAAATACGACCGTAGTGTTGTAGGTACCGTCGTAGTAAACTCAAAAATTAAAGTACATAAGTAATAACTCGCGTCATGGTAGATTATTTAACACGTCGTTTTTATTAATGTACTGACGTGGATTTCTGTAATATACGTCGGTCATACCGACGTTGATTTTACAATTTAAACGGCGGTTTTTTTTTGTAAGGACCGCCGTTGGTTTTAAAAATTTATTCTATAAATTTGTCGCTTTCATTCATTTTCGGTTTACATTTAGGGTTCCAGGTTCTTCCTCTCTCAGAGAAACTGTCTCTCACATCTCAAAGACAATAATTTGGATGTCTTTCTCAAAGAGAAATTGAGCTTACTCGCATCAAATCTATGTCCACAAGAAGAAGCTTGTCAACTAGCCTTCTCACTTCCTTGATCAAGCCCGATAGGACACTTAGTGCTTCTGAATACTCCTTGCTTTCCATCAAAAGAGATGCAAGCCTGGCCTCCACTCGCTGTCGAAGGAAAGTTCGTTTCTCAGGGAAATCTGAAGATTAGATTTGCTGGAATGAAGAAATCTGAAAATCAAAGAAATTTAAAATGAAGGAAATTAATGTTCTGGAATATGTAAATTTTCTTTTTTGGATGACAGATTTAAAAAAAATAAGAGTATAAAAACAACGACCGTTTTTGTATTACTGTTGACGTTTTTCGTCGTCTTAAGTAAGACTAAGACGACGTAATATATTTGTTGAGCGGCGTTGATTTGTTTTTTAAACGTCGTTAGGTATAATATAACCGTCGTTGAAAATTGTCTCTTTGATTGCAAATTTGCAACGACGTTAGGTATAATATTTGTAGATACACAAAAGCACACACATCATCAACTTCCAAAAAATTGTCTCTCTGATTGCAAATCTATGTCATCTGTTAAGATTATGATGTGGAACAGAGTTCCATCTGGTAAGATTTCGTAACCCTTGGGATCTCAGAAAAATCTGGTTATATCGGCGGTTTTCTATATAAACCGTCGTGGTTATTTCAATTCTTGTCATTAAGTAGATCTACTGACGTAGGATAAGAAAATCAAAGAAAAAAATTGTTAACAAAAATTCTTATTAAGGCGACGGTTTAAATTAAAGGTACGACGTATAAAATGAATAAATACGACGTTAAATTTTATAGTACGATTTAAAGATAACGTCGTAGAACTATACGAGAATGACGCCGATATATTTATATTTTCCGTCGTTGTACATTAATTTAATACGGCGATATTTTGTATTTTAAAGCCGTGGATTTGTTTGTAATTATACGGCGTCTTATACGTAAACCTCGTCGTGTTATTTTATGAGTAAAAACGGCGGCTTTTATTGAAATCGTCGTCTTTACTTTCTACGCCGGTCGATTCATAACTTCTGCCGTTCTTTGTTGGCTTTGATTTTACACTGCGGAAATCTGTTTCAAATAGATGTCGGTTGTTTAATTAGGTACGTCGTTGTTTTTGAACAACCATTTGAATCTCCATTTTTAGTTGTCTAAGGTGGTATTACACGACGGTGTTTTTAGAACCGTCGTCTTTTTAAAAACCACGACGGTTTTCACTTAGACCGTCGTTGTTTTCTGGTCGTCTTTTTCACTTTTTGTAGTAGTGTAACAATTCCTTTTGTTCTGACGCAACGAGATATAAGGGATATGTGATCGAATGATAACCTTACAAGTAAAAATGTCGGAATCCACTAGAGAATTAAGTAAACCTCAAATGTATTGATTGAAAATAAGATGAATAAACTGACAAATACAACGCCATGAGTTGGCTTAAATAGAAAACATAGAAACCCTAAAACCATAGGAAACCCTTAGGTTCTAGAATATTCCTAAACTTAGCTAACAAGAAAATAATAAAAATCATAGCTAAAATCATATTAGGAAAATAATATCCTAATAGATAACTTAGTCTTCAAAATATGAAATTAAATACAAATCTTGACAGAATCATAATTTCTTCAAACTTCCTCAACCAATTAGAAAATCCCAATGACACGCCTTCCTTCTTTTTCTAGCACCACAATTGATTTTAATTGGAATTTTCCTCTCTTGCACTATTTCCTTCCAACTTTGAGCCATTTTATTTTAATTAATTTTTCACACCATAATTGACCTATATTTCGTCCTACATCAGACCCTTTCACTTGTAAAGAACTCGACCTCGAGTTCTCGTTAAAACGAACTTGAGTATATGTTGTGAAAGTATTGCAAGTGCACAATCCGCACAAGTAATATAGAGATATGTGAAGTGTCGTTCCCACGAAGACTGTAGTTTCCTTTTAATTATCAATTATGATTAATGCAGATGTTTATTTGATCAGTTAATTAGGAGGATTGATTAATTTAATTAAACTAAAACAGTTATGAAAAATAGCAATTTAATTAACGATGGAAAATCAAGTTGATGAGACACTAGAGCATCCGATTTCACCATAACCAATTATACTTAATTCTTATAGCCAATGCACCCTAATTACTATCCATGTTCAAAGTTGATTTCTTTTAATTCATTCGATATCCCCTCTCGGGCTCAACCAAAAGTATTCTTAATTAACAACCAATTCTCTCTCGAGCAAGGGATTTATCAAGAACCCATTAAGTTCTATGAGAACCTGCAAGAAAACTGCATGAGTCATGTTAGTCCCTCTCGGGCACTCATTCAAGACATGGTATTTGTTACAAGAAGCAAACACCAAACATCTCCTCTCGGTCTTCGCTTGGATCATCAAATAAATTAAATATTGGCTAGATATTCAAAGCATTAAGAACAGTAACAAATACTCAACCTGGAATAGTAATAAGAAATTAATATAACTATAAAAATTAAGTATTCATGGTTAAGCTACGTCGTAGCCCTAGCAAGGAAAATTAGTTCATGACAAAAGAAAAGATAAACATGAGAGTTGTTGTCACAAAATTGATTTGGCCGATGGATTTGATCTCTGGATTCTCCACAGCAACCATTTTCGAAAGCTTCTGAAGTAGTGCAGCAACAAATTCTTGGCTCTCTCTCTAATATTTCTCTGGTTATATGAAAGTTGTGTATAAGAAGATGATGGAAAAGATGATCCTCCCTAGAGAGAGCTTAGGGTGACCTTATGTAGTGTAAAACAACTAAATCCTACTCTAAAAAGCTCTATAAAAACTCTCCTAAAGCAAAACAAAATTCCAAACAATTAAGGAAACAAACTAGGAAAGAATCCTTCTTTGACTTGGAAACACGTCAGCCAACTTGCAAGCATGTTTTGGGGTCGTTCCACTTCCTAAAAAATTCTGGAAAAATATGAGAAATGTAGCTCTATCTCTAAGCTTTCTAAGCATATATACAAGCCACTAGGAAAAATCGAAAAGGACTTCAAATCTTCAATCTTCCACAACAGTGCAGTTCTGATGGGATTTCAACTTAGGTTGTCTTGACTTGTAGGTCTGGAGCATTTGGCTTGGTAGAAAATTATGGAACTTTAACTGAAAATAAGGAAAGTAAGGTAATAATGCTCTTTTTAATTAACTTACCCTACAAAAACCAAATATAAGAGGTATAAAAATGTAGAAAATAATGCACTTATCAGTACACATGGAACTTGATTTGTAGATAAGCTCTTCAATTTGTGGCGTATGGACTTGCTCATATTTGGATGGAATAATAATATAATTAATTCCATAAACAAGATTAGAATATGCCAGTTGAGAATCAAACTCCTTGTATGAATTATTTTCCTGTCCAAATTCAGATTTATCCATACCTCGAATTTTAGAGCAATCCAATTGTTGTTCTTCATCTTTTGAAAAATCTGTTTGAACAACAATAGGAGTTTCAATAGACTCAATATCTTGTTTTTCTTGAATTTCTTCATTCATCTTATGGATTGTTGGATTTTCAATTAATTTAGCATCCATCATAGTTTCTTCCTTTTTGAGATCTTCCTCTATTTTTTCTTGACTCACCATTATATTGGGTTGAGCAATCTTGTTGTAACACCCTGACTCTAAATTAAATTAATTTTGAAATTACAAATTTACCCTTGGAGTAGGGGTATTTTGGTCTTTTCTTATCCGGAAAGAGTTTGGAGCAATGAATGGTATTTTTAGATAGATCGTATTGAGATGAGTCCGTAGACACGTAGTGGGCTCGATTCGAAATTGAAACGAAGAAGTTACGATCAAAACATCGACAATGGCAAAATCATAAATATTGCAAAGTTGCTTTTTAATAAAACCAAAATTTTCCTCTCTCTCTCTCTCTCTCTCTCTCTCTCTCTCTCTCCCCCGCGAGCTCCCCTCCCCAACTACTATTCATCCGAACAGAACAACCCACACCACCACCATTTTCGGCCATCCCAATCGACGACACCGGTCGCAAACGAACCGAGCCACTCTGCCTTCCTTCCCCGACTAGTCCCAGCCACTGGCACCACCGGTATTGGCTGGAATTTGCAGAAAACGACGTCGATTTTGGACAGTGTTCCTACCTCTCGTTCTCTCTCGTTTCTCCACCAAATTTGAAGAGTAAGGTATGCTTTTCTACCTAGTTTCCATGCTCTAGCTGATGATTGGGTAGGATTTGATAAATTTCTAGTGTAGGTTAGTTAATTTCGGATTTAGGGTTCGGCCGGTTTTGGATTTACTATTTTGGCCACTTCCTGTCACTTTTTGGGGTAGGCCCAAGAACAAAAGTGACTCTAAATAGGGTGTTATACTTAGTGTAGGAGTCTTGAGCCGAGATGCTGAGTTTTTCCAGCGAAGCGTTATTGCTTTTGGCACCCACGCGCTGTCGGCGCGTGTGGCGAAGCATGGGCAAGGTAGCAAAGGTGCATTTTTATCCCAGTGTGTTCTCCTGGCCCTCACGAGCACGTAGGTGTGCTCGGATTTCTATTTGGATGTCATTTGACTATCAAACGGAGTTACACCTATTGTGCGTTATCCGGGTTCACCATGTTCGGATTGTTGGATCAACTCCATTCCAATATATGTTACTCTAGACATTCCTAGGAACGTGTAGGACTTCACGGATCATGAATCGGAGCCCCGGATGTTCCGATTCAACTACTTAAAGTTTGGGATTTTTGTGATAATCGTCCGATCGTGAGCGATCTAACCTTCCGTTTCAGACCAAACTTAAGGGACGTGTACCCTAAACCTTGTGGAACCCTTATGAACTTCCAGATTGTTCTGTTCCTCATACACTCACTAGAAACCCTGGAAACTAGGATTTTAATTCAAAGTTCTCGTTCGAAACACTTCGTATAAATCTCATATTTGTATTATGAAATAGGTACTCTGACCACGCATACGCAGCAGGCGGGACCCTCTCGGGTTCAAGCAGCGTGGGACTACCTGTGAGTGGACTTTATTTTCAAATCTTATGCATGGTTTTATGATGGGAAATATTATGCATAATGTTTAAATGGTATATTGGTTATATATTATTTATTCAATTGTTGAAAGTGATATTTTTATGATGCATTGCTATTATCTTTTGGGTTTTGACATATATGAGTATCTTGAGTATGTATATATGGATTTTGAGAATTTCTATATATGTTTGGTTATGTGTGGGGTACTAGGGTTGTTGAGATGAGATTGTGGAAAGTGATGAGTATAGAATGTCAGTTTGGAGTGCTATGAGCACTACCCTATGTACCTCCCCGGATTTGGAACTTGGATATGGAAACTTGAGATACTTGGAAATGTCAGAACACGGGGCATCCTTGACGGGATGTTGCTGTAGGTGCTGGCTGAGAGTTAGTCCCCCAGTTGGATTGGCCGTTCCCTAGCCACAAGGAGAATTGAGGAATTTGCTCTGCCATGTGGACTAGTCAAACAATCCCCCGGTTGGATTGTTTCCCCAGTACAACTTGGTTGTCATATTTATATATTATATATATATAATATAAATATACCTATTCATTCGTTCTTGTTTTTCGGTGAGGATACTTCCTTGCTGGTCGTGCCAATGAGTACGCTTTCGAGAGTTTAGTTTGGGAATTATAATATTTGAATGGTGGGTTTGTAAAGTATTCTTTTTGGATTTCGGACTTGGCATCCGGTGTAGTTTTAACTTTATATGAATATACTTGATTATGATGGTTTTGGGATGCATTTGGATTTCTTGTATAGTTTATTAAACGGTGGGGATGTTGGTTTACACTGAACTGAACTTTATTTTTGTCCACTCACATTTTTCTGTTTTACGCCCCCCAACCAGTAGTTGACTGAGCTCCGCAGGTGAGCCAGATCGTGTGCTTATGAGTCTTGAGCCTTCGTAGGACACCTTCTTCATTTAATTTCCTTTGAACTTTGTTTTTGTTGTAATCGAATTCCTTAGATATGCTCTCTTATCGCTCGTGCTACGCTTGATTTATGAGGCTGGAGGCCTTTGTTGTAACTTGTTTATTCGCTTTAAAGCATGCTGCCGGTTGGGTATTTTTTAAACTGTGAATTTTGAGCAGGTTGAACTTTGGGAAATGTTCAATTTACAGGGGAGACTCTGCCAAAATTTTGATAGAAAGTCTCGTTCTTTAGTAAGTGGGCCCGGCATCGGGGAGATGTCGGTGAATAGACGGGATTTGTCCTGATTTTTGAGGAAATTCGGGGCGGGTCCTATCACTTGTAACCATTCTTTAACAAATATATATCATATTCAAAAGGAAATAATTTTTCCATAAGAAGTCTCTTCATCCAACGCCAAGAAATGATAGGATTTTTACCTTGTTGCCTTTTCGATTGTCGCAACTGATCCCACCAAGAAGCGACATCGTCATCTAAATGAGATGCAACAATTTTTACCATCTTCTCCTCTGCAACTCATTGGAGAAAGCCTTTGATGCAGTCATTCCCCATGAAGTATGGAACAATTGCAACATCAAATTCTCTAAGAGTGATTGGTTCCCAGTCTCCACGAGCCATTGGAGGCACCTCCAATCAAGCAAAACCTGCTTTGGTATCAACTAACGAAGCGAGATATAAGGGATAGGGAGATCGAATGATAACCATACTTATCTCTCTTGTCATGTTGTTTTTTATTAATCTACTTTTCCCTTTCAGGTTCTTTCTTGCACTTCCCAGCTCCTTCATCCCTGGTGCCTCCCCCTCCACTTTTAGTCGTGTTTTCCTCCCCCGTTGTGTCGCCCCCATCTTCCCCACCGCCCTCTCCCCTCCTCCTCATTAGTTCATAGTCACTCATGTTGATGTCTCCGCTTATCCGGTTAAGTCACCCCTTCCCTTCCCCATACTCATACCATGGTCACTTGTTTGAGAGATGAGATTCGAAAACTGAATCCCAATTATGCAAATCTTGGTTTTTTGCAGGTATATGAGATTGAACCTACCTCGTTCCAAGAAGCCAACAAATCGGATCAATGGCGCCAACGTATGCTCACAGAGGTCCAAGCCCTCCACCACAATCATACTTGGGATCTTGTTCCTCCATCCCCTCAACGTCATGCCTTGCCTTGCAAGTGACTGTACCATATGAAATGTCTCTCAGATGGTTCCATTGAACGGTTTAAGGCCCATCTTGTGGCCAATGGTTTTCATCAACAATATGACATTGACTACTTGGAAACTTTCAGACCTGTTGTTAAGCATGTTATTGTTTGCATTATTCTTTCCCTTGCTTTTTCTCGGCAATGGTCCATTCGCCAGCTTGATGCCACAAATGCTTTTCTTCATGGTTATTTGTCTGAAGAGGTTTATATGTGCCAGCCTCGTAGCTTTGAAAACCCTAAATTTCCTCATCATGTTTGTCGCCTTTGGAGGTCTCTCTATGGTCTTAAGCAATCTCCCCGTGCTTGGTTCTTCCGCTTCTCTGCGTTTCTTATTCACTCGGGCTTCATGGCTTCCAAGGCGGATCCTTCCTTATTCATTTTTCGTAAAGATGGCAACTTTCTCTTCCTTTTGATTTACGTGAACGATATTATTATTATTGGTAATGCTTTGTCACAGGTTCAAGCTCTTCTTAAGTCTCTTAACAGTCAGTTTGCTAAGAAAGATTTGAGGGTTCTCCATTATTTTTTGGGCATTGAGGTAAAGTTTACTTCAGATCTGTTGTGTTTGACTCAAGCCAAATATGTGGCCTATCTTCTTAAAGGGGCCACCTTACATGAGGCTAATCCTTGTCTCACTCCAGTTGCCACTGGCTCTCAACTTAGCTCTCTTCATGGCTCATCTCTCTCCGATCCTACTCAGTATCACAGTCTTGTTGGTATGCTTCAATATCTCACCCTCATCCATCTGGACATCTCCTTTGCCGTCAACCAAGTTTGTCAATTCATGCATCAACCTACTGGTATTCATTGGAAAGCTGTCAAGCACATTCTCCGTTATGTTCTTGGCACTTCTCATGATGGCCTTGTTTTTCACCCTGGTGACTCTTCCATGATTGCTTTCTCTTATGCCAACTATGATGGTAATCCCGATGATTGTCGTTTTACAGGGGATATTGTATTTTCTTTTGCTCAATCCTTATCACGTGGAGCTCCAAGAAGTAGCCCACCGTCTCCCATTCTAGTACCAAATACGAGTATCATCAACTGGCTCTCACCACTATGGAACTCTCCTGGATTCAACAACTTTTACAAGAATTACATGTCTCTTTGCCTTCACCTCCTTTGCTTTGGTGTGACAACACAAGCTCTATCGCTCTTGCTTATAATCCGATCTTTTGTGTGCACACCAAACACATTGCCGTTGATTATCATTATGTCCATGAACTTGTCCTCGCTGGCTCATTGAATGTTCGTTATGTCTCCACCCATACTCAACTAGCTGACATTTTTACCAAGGGTCTCCCGCGTCCTCGGTTTGCCATTCTCAAATCCAAGTTGTTGAGCTCTTCGCACATTAGCTTGTAGGGGGATAATAGAGATGGCGTTGAATCTGCACAAAATCAGCAACTCCAATCTCTATGATTTAGTTTCTCTTTATTGTGATATTGTAATCCCATGTAATTATAGGTAATTGTAACCAAATAGGAATAAACTTGGAGACCAAGTACCCACCACTTGTATAAATATTCTAGTTCTATATGAATACAAATCATCCAATTTCAAACCTAAGTGAATCTCTGAAAATACTATTATAAGTTTTCTAGTGCTCAAGCTTGTGGGTTTCATCTATTGAGTCGTCTCTGTTTTTGACACAATTAAGCCACTTACTTGTGTCAAAAACAAAGAAGAAAGCTTCAACTTCAGGTGATGTGTTCATGGCTCTTAAAGTTTTATCTTTAGCTCTTTATTCTTAATTTTTCTTTTTCATTGTTTAATTTGTAGCTTATATTATTGTAGTAGATGGATGGTTTAAGGTGCTTACATTTAAAAATTTCTAATTTTCTTAAGTGGTCCATATTCTTATGCTTAATTTTTAAGAATTTCTAACTTTTGTTTAAGAAATGCTTCAATGCTATAAACCATCAAACTAATTGTTTCGTAATGCTATAAACAATGACTACTATCAATGTGGAAAAAAAAACAGAGCTTAGTTGTAGAATATGGTTCTCTCGCTCGAACCCTAACCCCCTCCATTTCAAACACTTTGCAGCGCGGCAATGAGGGAAGCCTGGAGGGGATCATTTTCCTCCTCCCTTCCTCTCAAGGGTGGCCCTGAGATTTTTAAGGCCAAGTGAGGCCCAAAATAGATACTATGCATATATTTATAGCTCCACACAAGAAAAATAATTTAAACTCACTTGTGTGTAGAATATTTAAAAATTGAACCTTTTATAACCACAAAAATAAAAAGGTTTAGCCTCAAATGAATAGTGAACAGTGAAGTTGGATGAATATTGACTTGAGTGATTAGTGAATCAACCACTGCGCCTTATCCAACTCATTGCGGATGCATTTCTGATTATATCTTCAACGTGTATTATTTATAAGGTCTTTAAAATATCTGCAAGCTAATATTATCTAGGATAAATTTCCATATTAAAAAAATTCCCTAAGGATAAATTTAGGCATATATTTAATGTTATTTATTATTTTATTATGGAGTTGTATTATTATTCACTTCGAGTTTTAATATTGTTCATTATATGTGTTACTAAGTTTGAACTTTAATAGGAATTCTTTCTATGTGGTACTAAGTTACTCATACATTTTATCTTTGTTTTTTTGGTCAAGCTCATATATTTTATCATATGTATCAAGTGTAATATATTGTAGTAAATTATTATAACAAAAAAATTATGGTATGTTTAATTTTCTTTCACTAATTACTACATATTTTCTAAAGTCACATTGTTTATTAGGTCGCTACATAATCAACTTAAATCACTCAAACCCACCATGCCATGCATTTCCTTCCAATTTTTTGTAATAAAATAATATACAATTGACTAAGTAAACATCCTCTAAAGTTTCAGTAAAAAATTTCAAGTTTTTTTTTCACAATTTCCGTGATTTTTATTCAATTTTTATTGATATTGATATTTCCTCGATATTTCCATCACTATATCCGTATTTTTGGACCACCGATATTTCCGAAACTCTCGATATTTTAGACCTTGCTTGGGTGGAGGTTGGGCGAAATAGTGATTGCAATGGTGGAGAGGGAGAGACGGAGGAGGAGAGTTTTTGAAAATTTGGAGTGAGTGGAAATGAAGGTTTCAGGCGGTATTTATAGAAACCTCGAACGACTTGAATTTAATTTGATTATTTAATTCAAAGGTGCATATAAAAAATTAAGTTTCGATCAAGTGTGGAGGTCCATGGTAGCTTTAAGATGGATGGTACAGATGCATTGCTAACTATCAATCCAAAGACGTTAAGTCAAAAGTCTTTGATTTGGTTATCGGACAAGATCTAATCTAGACTAAGATAAGGTTTAAATGAAGCGAGTTTAAGAAATAGTACTATAGAACCTAGTCAAAATTCTTAGTCATCCATCCAATAAGGAGATTCCATGTGTCAATTTCAATGTAATACTTATGGGTAATTACATTTTTGGTCGCTGAAGTTATGGTCGAATTTAAATTTGGTCACCGAAATTTCAATTTTCTGATTTTGATCACTGGGGTTAGCGTCGTTAGCAAATCAAGTCCAATTGGCAAATTCCGTGAGTATTAACGCACATGTAGGGGCAACATCTAAAATCTATTTTCCCAAACGTCTAAAATTCGCCAAAACTACTTAGTTATGAAAAATTCTTTGAAAATTACCACATGCTTGTGACAACATCTACTATTATTCAATGGCAACAAAATATCAAAATTTCAACTTAAAATTTTCAGGAAATTAATTCCCCCTAAATACTCCAATATTTAATTCATTAAAATTCAAATTACCACAAATTTGACCATGCAATTTTTATAGTGAGCTTAAAAAAAATGGAAATTTTCCAGGGCTCACATAGATGCTCATATATAAGTATACATCATGCTTATTTATTTATTGACAAAATATAATAAAAAATATTAAAGTACCTTTTAAGGAAAAACAAATTTCAAACAGAAGTACAATTACATAGATTAGCAGCTCCTCAAAGAAGCTGTAAATTTCGATCATCGTACATTATTTTTTATATAATACATTATTCCTTTTTATAATTAAAAGCACCCCTAATATTTACTTGTGTAATACACTAATTATTATTACTATTATGATATATATATATATATATATATATATATATATAAAGTAAAAGGCAGAGAATGGTGAAACATTCAAAATACTAGAAAATGCCCTAGGTTAATGCAAACATTAAGAATTTAAATTATTGAGGATAATATGGTAAATTCATATTTTTCATTAAAAAAAATTAAAAATTAAAAATTAAAAACAAAATCAAATACTCTTCACCTAGGCGTAACCCCCTTCTTGATCCGTATATTCCATTAATACAGTCACTTCCAATATTAATCTGTCAATTCCCGTAATAATCCGTCAATTCCAACATTATTCCGTCAATTCCGGTAGCACTCTGTCAATTCCATCCTCGCAGGCCTCGGAAACACAAAGTTAACTGAGCCGCGTTCCTCGCAAGCCTCAGAGACACCAAATCAACCCGAGCCGCAATCCTTGCATGCCTCAGAGACATAAAGTCAACCCGAGCCGCAATCTTCGCAGGCCTCGGAGACACCAAGTCACCCCGAGCCGCAATCCTCGCATCACACGGTTTAAGCATCCCCGAAACTCATGGGGCATTATAAAAAATAACCAAACTATTTCAAGGCAACTGGGGGGTATTCTTGTGGTGGGTTTGAAAACTATATTATGAAACTTATCTTGAAATTCCTTTTATTTCACAAACCATACTTAAATTCTCTTTTCAACTTTCAAGAAATTAGTTCTCAATTACCTTGAAATTTACACCTGTTTTTACATAAATTCTATAAAATACTGTATCCCACCATTAAAACAATATACTTTCGTACATAACCCAATGCTATCCAATCCATATATTTTATTTACAATCATAATAATTTCAATGAATGAAAAGTAATAACCCTTAAAGAAAATCCCATAACTTCAATTATCAATATAATATCCAAGAATTTCTATAAGGTACTATAAAACAATCCTCTAATCCTGACATGATCAGAATAACTCAACTTTCAATCAGGACTCGTTTACATAGTCGTACTAGCACTACTCGAAGGGCGATACCATCTTGGAAGACTCACGGTCAACCGAGGGTCAAACTTTCTAAATTGGATCAACTGGGCTCGCGGTGCCCATGATCTCCGATTCCCGATCCAGGAGTTCCTATAGGTTCCACACACTTTTCTAAACCTACCCTGCAAGTTTGGTCCAAATCGAACGGTTGGATCGCTCATGATCGCACGATTGGACGGTTAACGTTTATCTAAACTTTAAATTATTGAACCCGAGTATCCGAGACTTCGGTTTTCGAAATGCGAATTCCTATACGATCCTAGAAGTGCCTAGATCAACATATTTGAGAATCAAATTGATCCAACGGTCCAAACATATCAAACCCAGATATCGCCTAATATATGATATTCGATCAACAGTCAAACGGTACCCAAAATGAAATCCGAGCACACCGTCATGCTCGGGACAACATGATGATCAATTTAGGACCCAGAGGGTCACCCACACAGTGCCCACGCACCACCACAATGTGGGTGTCCAAAGCGATACCGGCGATAGGAAAATCTCCAAACCGCCGGTCAATACTTATACCTACATGATCAACACATAGAGTGGAGCAACTTTTGTTCTTAGACCTATCCCAAAAAGTCACCTGAATTGACCAGAATTGGAGGCTGAAACTAGCCAAAACTTCCATCGCTTATTTACGTCTCAAAACGCAGAAATTTCTCATAAATTACACAACCAGCAGCTAGAAGACATTGATAGGATGAGAAAGCATACTTGGATCTTACGATTTGGTGGCCGGAATCACCAGAACGAGCTTTTGAAAAAATCTGTCAAAAATTGTCCAAAAACAGCCCGGATTTCTTCAGTTTCAGGCAAGCACCGGTGGTTCTAGTGGCTGAGGTTGGTCGAGATGGGAAGAGGGAGGTGGCCCGGTTCTTTTGGGACAGCTGCCACCCAAAACGATGGCATGTGGCGGTGGTGGCGACGGAAAAACCGTCGCTGTTGTTTCAAAGGGGGGGAGGGGTTGTTCGTGGGACAGGAGAGAGAGAGAGAGAGAGAGAGAGAGAGAGAGAGAGATCTTCTGGTTTCAAAAGCTACTTTCAAAAAATTATGATTTTGCCTCTACTTGAATTTTGATCTTATCTCTCTCGTGACAATTCGGATTTGCGCCCACTACGTGTGTACGGACTCATCTCGATGTGCTCTACGCAACGGTACAATTGAAATTCCCAAATTCCTTCCCGAATCAAAAGTCAACTTTTATACTAATAAAATATTCCATGGGCAAAATAGTCTTTTATCTGAATAAATTAATAATTAAAAATTTATTTAGGACCGGGATGTTACAAAACAGGTATAAAGACATCATAAAAAATTTGTGTTTATTTATGACGATTCCTTTATTCCCCCTTTAGCATTCTACATAACCACAGATGCCTAAACTGATTAGTTTTTATTTTATTTTTAAGAGGGTCATTTTTTGGTAATTCCCTCTTATGCCTAACGTCTGAGTCAACCCTAACCCAAAAAGTTCACTCTCCCTCGCAAACTCTCTCTGAAACTTCAGCTCCCTCTCAAACTCTAGCCCTAATTACTTCTAACTCCCTCTCAATTTTTTCACTCCCTCTAAAACTGTACCCTAAAACTTCATCTCCTGAAAAAATCTCTCCTTCAGTCCCTCGGAAACTCTCTCTTTCTTCTCTCTCCTCCATCATTGCCCCATTCCTACTAAAACCATCAGATGCTCAACCATTACGATTCATCATGAGAATCATTCTTCCATTCGACGATTCTCAAGCCAGCTCACACAATTTCTCAAGCCCAGATGCTCAGACGGAAGTTTAAGTCGACAATTGTGTGATTTCATCTATTAGTGAAGCATTTCCCTTTCCCCAAAAGTTAGGGTTTTGATCACACCCCACACCTCCTCTTCTGGTAAGCTTTTCTTCTCTCTTCACAACTAAAATTTAAGGTTAAACATTCTTTCTCTTAATACTGGGAAAGTCTTCAAATTTTTAAAATATTTTTTTACAGCTTTTTGCTGCGTTATGTTGCTAAATTTGTGATTGATTATCTTGGAACATGCTTGATGGTTCAATCTGATTTTGACGTGTCTTGGATTAAGAAAATTAATGAGGAAAAGGAATTGGTTTATTTGATAATTTGATTCCGTGGCTCTTGTATTTTCACGTAGAATTGAGTTTTGGGAATTTTAGTTTTTGATAGGTGTTTGCTTTCAGTCTAAGCTATAAACGTAATAGGGTCTTTTTTCTCATTCGTCAAGTTTGTAAAATACGTAGAGCTTGGCTTGGTATTGACCATTATGTAATTCATCAAACAAAATTCCTGCAACTCTCATATGAGAAAGACAGGTGAACCATTGCAAAGCTCATTGACTATGCAATGGGAACTCAATTGAAATAAAATAAGTAAGGACCCATTTTACCTGTTCAGAAGTGAAGGCGAAATAGAAACTTATTATCTTTCAAGGACTGAAAGTGTAGTTTTTTAGCCTAAAATTTACTGAATTTATGATTTTCATGAGTAGTCTGTGACATAAGTGTAGTTTTGTAACCTCGAGATTAACTACTGAATGGCAGGTATGCTGACATACAAACTTGCTGTTTTTCATTTAAAACAATGATTTTTTGGGATAAATATGACATATAAACTTCTGGAAAGGCAAAGTAAAGTACATGTAAATATCATTACAAAACAGGCCGTAAAGGGTATCTTGGAGTGGCCAAAAACTTGGTAAGTGTAAATGGTGAAACTGTTTTTTGTTGTCTTATTTGTGTATTTGCCCTATGCTAAATTTGATCCTCTTAAATAGTATGAGAAGAATGTAGTGGAGAAGGGTGAGGAAATTGATAGAGCTCTTCTATGGAAGTATGCACGTGAAGATAAAAATGGGTATATAGTTGATGAGGAGGTAGCTTTAATGGCTGAAAAGATTGTAAGTACTAATTAAGTTGGTTAATTTATGTTCTCTTTTGTTGACAATAAAAATTACTGAAACATGTCTATGATGTTGATTGTGATCACCTTCTTTTTGTTGATAATGGTTTCAGGATAACTTGATAAAGGAGAAAAAAGAAGGCACTTTAACCATTTCTGGGAATAATGATGTTTTGTCAATGGCTTTAGGGACCCCTGAACATGCTGGAAGGGTGTGGGGTGTGGGAGGCAATGTGAAGCCAAATACATATTTCAAAGTTCCTAAGAAGAAGAGCGAGTGTGTCTCGAAGATAATGTTGGAACAACGAGATTCTTTGATAATGGAGACAAGAAAGATGATGGAAGAGCAACAAAAAAGGCATGAAGCTGCACAACAAGTTCTTCAAAACCAAATCGAGATGCTAAAGGTGGTGATTAACACTCAAGTTCCTAATAACACATCTCTCCAATCCCCAAATGTACATCCATCTCCCATGTTATCCGAGAAAGCATTAACAAACATACAGAGAAAATTTGAGGATGATGAAAAACAAATTTGTGATGAAGAAGGTTGTGAGGATGTGGTGGAGCAAACTGAAATTGGGGTTATGAAGGTAATGCTGATTTTTTATTTACTTTGATACTATGCATATGAGACAATTTAGTTTACAGTTGGATATATTTGCTTGTATTATATTTGTGACTTGTCTTTTATATGCATATTAGGGGAAAGAATGCAAAATGGCTTTCGCTCAAAGGCAAATATTGTTGCAAGTGGCACAATAGTTAAGATTAATGTGCCAAACCAGCTAGTTCATAATGTTCCTTAGGGGGTGGGGAACATAAGAGTAGCTGTGAATTGTGCACTAATGAGAGATTCTCCACTACCAATCCCTGTGAAAGGAGTGTTAGAAACTGTTGGGGATGCCATTGGGTCGCAAGTAGCTTGGCCTCAAGATCTTATTGTCTTTGATGATAAAGTGGTAAAGTCATTTTCTTTTAAGCTTGTTATGTTTTCCATTCTAACTAATATATAAAAAATTGTATATATATATATATATATATATATATATATATAACCCTCTGCTATATGCAATAATTGTAGAAGAAGAGGGAAAATACAAAGGAAAAATTAGCAAAGTCTTTATTCAAGTCGATATCACAAACAATGCCAAAGTCTTGCAAGGTTTTATATGCACACGCACATCAAGTGATGTCCAAAGTCAGACTATCTCCACAAATATTGATGAGGACATATTTGGTGTACAAAAGATTGTATACATCTTTCAAGAACATGTTATCGCGTTCGCTGAAATGAGAGAAATAGGACAAACTATAATCACTGCTTATATTAGGTAATTGTAACTTGGTGTTCTATAATTTTCTTTTTCTCATATTGGCTGTTAATCTTGTGTCTCATTTAGTTAGTAACTATGGGAAATGGTTGGCAGCTATTTGTTTCGCTTGGTAAAAGGCCAACAAAGGGATCAAGTGATTGGATTTATGGACCCAGCGTGTACTGCACATGATCGAAGAGATGGGAATTTGAGGTCGGAATACATTACGAAATGTTTGAGACTAATGAGCATTGACGGTATCTTTTTGATTCCATATAATCCTGGGTAAGTAAAGTGGTTTGTTTTTTCACAAGGAATGTTTGACTATTACTAATATATTTTGAATTAACATTGGGGGACATTGGATCCTAACAATAATTGATGAGGACAAAGATAATGTGTGTGTCATGGATACTCTTGGGGCTTATCACCCTCATGAAGCGTGGAAAATTGTTGTAAATGAGTAAGTCCGTCTCTCTTAGTTATTTCCTTAATATGTAAATTTTTTGCATTTGGCTTACAGTCTATAACAAGTGTTATTTATGTGCTAAAGTGGGATAAAAACTTTCAATGCACAAATTGGGAGACGACCTCGTAAATTACCGACATGGATTATGCTTTCGGTATGCTTTTATTTCACAAACATTGTAAGATTAATTTTAAGGAACCTAACTAACTAAATGTTGAATTGTTGTGTAAAAATGTATGGTGCTCCTAAACAAAGGGATGGCAAGTCATGTGGGTATTTCGTGATGAGATACATGAAGGATATTTGTGAAGATTCCTCCCTTGAATTTCGAAATAAGGTACTTATGGAAATTATGCGACTTCTGTTTTTTGGACTATAATATAATCTGGTTTTGGAATGTGGTAATTTTTTCCTGCGTTAGAGGCTTTTGCATTTTGTGTTTGTGCTATATGCATTAAACCAATTTTCATGAATTATTCTCACATTTCTATTATGTTAAATGAAGTGATATACATTTTCCCAAATGTAGAATACTCACAGTAATGCATTTGTCTACTTTGCTCCTAATTTTAATTATATCTTTTGTGTAGTATAAAATCCTATATTTGCAAATAACCAGTTGTTTAGAGAATGAGCAATGTGACTCTGTTTTTTTGGTAGTTGGGTCTGTGTTAATCAAGAAGAAATGCTAGTTGTGCTTGTCCAGCTCTCTACCCCATCACATAATCATTTAATTGATAGTTGAAACATGAAGTGAGATCCATTTAATGACTTCTTAATATCTAACTAGATTGGTAGACAAATTAGATTTTCTTGTTCACCAATATGATTTCTTAAATTTGCATATTGGTTAATTTGAACTGACAACATATCTTATGAAATTTAGTACCTTACACTTTTTAAGCTTATGTTCATATTACACACTGTTTGTGTTTACATTCTACATGTGTTTTTTTTTTTTTTTTTTTTTTTTTTTTTTTTTTTTTTTTTTTTTTCCCTTTCCAGTATAGAGCTAGACGGAAGGACATGTACACCCAAATGGAATTGGATGAGGTGCGAGAAGAATTAGCAACTCATGTCCTAGAATGGCTTTTTTGCTTAAGCTAAACATTCCTTCATTTTACATGTGATTTCGCCTATACATAGACAAGTATGGATAATTTGTGGTGTAGGGCTGAAAAAATTGTGATTTGGATGTGACAAGTATGGATCATTCAATTATTTTGCTTATATATATATATATATGGACAAGTATGGATATATTTAAATTACTATTTATATAAAAAAAAAAAAATTTGTATGAGCAATGACAACACAACATGATTTGGAAATGATGCCTTTTTGATACTAAGACAGTAACTATGTAAAGTGTGATGTGAAACAAGCAAAATACTTACCCTTTCCTTACATAAGTGATTCCTATTGTTTATAACAATTTCAGTTTTCCAGAAATAACTGAAGTTGAAGGATAAAAATAACCAGACATCTATAATCACTGATGACTAAAACTAGAAGTAGCATCAGCATTTATGCAACAACCAACACTATTGGAGGCTTTTCGCGTCCGCAAAATAAAAAAAGTGATGACATATAACATAATTTACAACAACACTTTGTTTTTGTGATGTTGTAATTGATAATACGCATCAGTATAGCAGATACCACTGATGCTGTAATACCTCTTTAACCTCCTCCCTTTTGAAACTATTGATGCTGTTTTGGGTTTAAGTGTCAGAGGTCAACGTTTTTTTAGCACACAGAAATCATTTACGCATCGGATTTTACCAAATATTCGATGTGGTAATGAGAAAAAGGCCACAGATAATATCCGTTGCCTATTATATGGTAATAGGCAGCATGCTTGAATGCCACGGTATTTATGGGTAATAGGCAACTGATTTTATCAGTTGCTAAAGGCCTTTTATGGCATAGTGGTGCATGATTTGGATGGGTAGTAGACTCATATTGGGCATGTTGGTACAACACAAGGATCCTTAACTCTTAAAACCTTGCAGGCACATCACCCATTGTGTGAGGGAGGACAAAGAGGAGGGAGGAGAAGTCGGTGGAGAACTCAGCAGTAGCAAGGGGAGGGACAAAAGCATGGATATGACAAAAGGTTTACCAATTTAGGCTCCAAGACTCTCACAAGGAAGATAGATACATGTCTCACAGAGAAGAGAGAAAGGAAGAACAAAAATGATGAGAGGAGAAAAGGAGAGGAAAGAGGAGGAAAAGAGGAAAGGATGAGAGGGGAGGATGAGAAATGATTTCCTGCCCCGAGGGACGGTCTCATGAACATGGTAACCTAGGCTACAGCCTAGTGAACTTGGATTTATATAGACTAAATTAATACCATAGCCTAGGCCACTCAAACAAAATATTATTAACTAATCCCACTATAAACATAGTACATGATACGTACCTCTTTGTTTATGTGTATCTGCTCTTCATTTTGCCATACATATTTCCAAAGAAATGTTCTTGTAAACATGTTGTGCTATAAGTCTGCAACTAATAGGATTGACAATGGCATTACAATCCTTAGATTTAGTTTATCTGGTGTCCTTCTTAGTAATTTTGATATTCATGCAAAACTCAAGGTGCAACATGAAGCAAAGCCTACCTGCACAAATAAACAAGAAGCATAAAACGACACTATGTTTGAAAACAAAAAATTTCTTCTTTTTTATTTACTTTTTATTTTAAGGACTTAAACAAAAACTAAAAGCTACCACATCAAGAAAAAACACACTAGTGAAAGAAAAATAATAAACATGATCATATCATCTTGTGCACTTGAACAATAACTCCCCCCCTAAAGATATACCAAGGATGAAGACAATTATAGCACCCAAGAAAAAGAAGATGAAAAATAGGGGTATAAACTAAAACACAAAAATAAAAAGACCATAATTAAACACAAATGACCATGCTCAACAGCCAAGAACATAGAATAAACACGTACAAAATGCATATAGTGATCACCACTCTCGCCCTTTAAAAAAAAAAAAAAAAAAATTTAAAAAATGCTAACTTTATCAAGCTTTCTACAAGACCCATGAAACAGGTGTTAAATCAATGTGCTCAAGTCAATCGACTTTAAGACAATGGGTGTTAAAGCACCCCTTCCAAGGTATCAGTAATATCAGTACTAGTAATGATGATGGTGATGGCGATCATATTATTGTTGACAAATGTCGGTTCAGTCTGGCACCTCTTGATATGTCGTCTGAAGTGCGGGGAAATTCCATTTCGTTGTATCGGGTTCTTGGTGCATGTCGAGGGCATTTGCGGGTGACCGAGTTTGTGCTTGGTAATCATTTGTGTGTCTGGGAGTTGGATGCAGGTGGTGATAATTTGAAATGGCGTTTGGTGGTCGACAAAGTTCCCTTCTTCGAGGTGGATTCTTCCTATTATGAAGATGTTTCTTTGACGCCTCTAGATGAGTGTGCAAAAACTGCGATAGGTTTCCACCCGAGTATTGGGGATACCATCTACGTAGATGCTCAGAAAATTACCAAGTGGAACTTTGGTGCAAGAATGTTTGAGTTAGTTCCAGAGATTCCAAGTCAGGACTCGCGTTGGAATCTCAATTACATCCACCCATTTGTGCTCCCATGGTGGCCCACACCCGTTCTTAGCCTCTAAACTACTCTACTATAGCGAAAAGTGTGTAGAGCTCTAGCTCTGACTCTAGCTTTGATGCATGACCACCTTATTCCATTCTCTGGTTACTGGCTCCTTTGGCTTTGGCTTGTGTTCGTATTGGTGCTTCGAGGTTTCGATTTTGGTGTAGTGGGTGATTATTGTGTGACTATCTTCGTATTTGTGCGCTTATTTTATTTGCCGATATGTGTGTTCTGGTTTTTTTGTAGTTTGTTTTTTGTGTTTTTTTTTTTTGGTTGTATCTTGCATATTCATCCTGAGATGCTGAAGGATTCCTCAGGCATCCGACAATTTCCTTTAAATTGAATTCAATTTTGGACATCAATAATATGGTTGACAAAATTTCATTGGGTTGGAAGTTAGATCAGTCTCATATTTGTGATGCCATAATAGCTGATGGCGAACAAGTTCAGAGTAAGGGTTGTTGTGTTGCGGTTCCTTTAGCCATCGGGACTTGTGTATATACCTCCGATATGTTTGCTTTGCCATTTGGAGGCTGTGACATTGTGTTAGGGGTTCAATGGTTGAGAACTTTTGGTCCAATCTTGTGGGACTTTGAGAGATTAACTATGAAGTTTTGGCATGGGAATGAGCAAATTTGTTTGTCCAGTTCTAAGCCTCAGCCTCCACAACCTATTTCTTGTCATTAGATGGACAAGTTGTTGCATTCAGGTTGTTATGGTGTGATTCTCTGTGCTGTAGAATGTGAAAATATGACCAAACCTGCAGATGATTTATCCTCACCACAACAGAATGAATTGCAAGCCTTGTTGGATTCTTTTTCTGCAGTCTTTGGCACCCCAAGTACTCTACCTCCTATGAGAGAACATGATCATCGGATTCGACTGATTTATGGTTGTAAACCACCAAGCATTAGACCATATGTTTATGGACCACTTCAAAAGTCAGAAATTGAAAAGTGCGTCAAAGAGCTGCTGGACTCTGGATTTATAAGGAACAGTCATAGTCCTTTTTCTTCTCCTGTTTTGTTGGTCAAGAAGAAGGATAGCACATGGAGAATGTGCATGGATTACAGACAATTAAACGAGTTAACTATAAAGGATAAATATCCAATTCCACTTATTGATGATCTGTTGGATGAATTGCATGGGGCAAAGTATTTTTCCAAATTGGACTTGAGGAGTGGCTATCATCAGATTAGAGTTCATCCAGAAGATATTGAAAAAACAGCTTTTCGGACTCATGAGGGACATTATGAATTCCTTGTTATGCCCTTTGGTTTGACAAATGCTCCTGCCACATTTCAAGGTTTGATGAATGAGATTTTCCGAAATTGTTTACGGCAGTTTGTCTTGGTATTTTTTGATGATATTCTCGTTTACAGTACTTCATGGTCAAATCATTTGAGGCATTTACATACTATTTTGGAAATTTTGAAGCATCATCAACTTTTTGTCAAGATGTCCAAGTGTGCCTTTGGAGTTTCTACTATTGAATATTTGGGCCACATCGTCTCTAGGCAAGGAGTTTCAGCTGATCCTTCCAAATTAAACGCAGTTGTTGATTGGCCTGTACCTACTTTTGTTAAAAGTTTGAGAGGATTTTTGGGTCTCACAGGCTATTTTCAAAAATTTATTCCTCACTATGGTAGGGAAAGTTTCCCTTTGACTCAGTTAACCAAGAAGGATGGATTTTTGTGGACTCTAGAGGCTACTGCTGCCTTTCACAAACTCAAGGAACTCATGTTTCAGAATAGTCCTCAGTCTTGATTCGGTTTGGAGGACCAAAGTTTTTGCTGCTCATCACTCAGTTCCTACGGCTGGTCATGCTAGTTTCTTGAAGACTTATCAAAGGCTTTCTCGGAGTTTTTATTGGCCAGGTATGAAACATGATGTGCAGAAAATGGTAGCTGAATGTCCAACTGTCAACAACACAAGTATGAAATTGTGACTCCTGCTGGATTATTGCAACCCTTGCCTATACCAGATGAGGTGTGGATTGATATCTCAATGGATTTTATTGTTGGATTACCCCCTTGCCAAGGGAAATCTGTTATTTTTGTGGTAGTTGATCATCTGAGCAACTATGCCATCCTTATTCAGCTGCTACCATTGCTCAGCTCTTTGTGGACCATGTGTTTAAGTTACATGGTATGCCTAGCTCCATTGTTTGTGACAGGGATCCAATATTTGTTAGTGACTTATGGAAAGAATTCTTTAAATTGCATCATGTAGTCTTACAGATGAGCTCTGGTTACCATCCACAAATTGATGGCCAAACTGAAGTGGTTAATCGGTGTTGGGAGACCTATTTGAGGTGCTTTGCTGCAGCTCAACCCAAAAAATGGTTGCTTTGGTTATCTTGGGCTGAATTTAGCTATAATACAGCCTATCATACATCAACCAAGTTAACCCCATTTGAAGTTGTTTATGGTCGGCCCCCACCCACGGTTACACCATATGAGCCAAGCATTACAAGATTCGCCAATGTTGACAGAAGCTTGGCTGCGTGAGACAAATTGTTGACCTTGCTGAAATCTAATCTCCTTATGGCACAGAATCGAATGAAGACACAAGCTGATAAACATCGCTTCGAAAGAGAATTTCAGGTTGGGGATATGGTGTATTTACGATTGGTACCTTATCGGTTACAGTCCTTGGCTGCTCACTCATACCAGCCGAAATTTTATGGACCTTATGAGATACTGGAGAAGTTGGTGTTGGCGTGACTTGTGGATATTGACTTACTTTCCTTACACACCAAGAATTCCTATTATAATTGTAATTGATTTACTTTAATTCCTGATTTCAAACTGCAAATAGATTTAGGAATTTATTATTTACTTGCCCATTCAGGTTTCGTTGTATTATAAATATGACCTCCTACAAGGAGAAGAATACACAGAAAATTCCCACAAACAAATATTCTCTCATAGTTTTCATATTTTAGCATGGTATCAGAGCCTAGTTCGATCTAGGGACCTGTGCTTGTGTTCTTCTTGAAATTTAAGTGCTCTTCTCCCCCCTTGAGAGGGGGGAGGGGGAGTGAAAGGGATATGTTTATTGACCTATCCCAATTACCTTGACATATTTCCATGAAGATGTTGCTTATTTCTTGACTCCGACGACCCCTTCTCTTCAAGGGGAGAGGAGGATTGAAGAGAAGTTGTGTCTGAGTGAATTAGCTAAAGTTTATATGGAAGAATTTATTGTTGCCATTGTCTCTACTGCCGTGCTCACAGGGTTTATGTGTTCTGCCTTATCTACAGCCGTGCTCACAGGGTTTCTGTGTTCTGCCTTATCTACAGCCGTGCTCACAGGGTTTCTGTGTTTTGCTATGTGCCCTATTTTTTAGGGTTTGCTCTTGTGTTTCCGCTGTGAACTTTGTTTTAGTTTGTCACTTGTTTCACTCGTGGTTGATTAAAAGATCTTCTCTACAATTGGTGCTTCTCAAGTATGGTGTCCTGTGACTCGCTTGTCAAGTTGGGCCTGCGAAATATCTTTGCCCAACTTGAGGGGGAGTGTTGGCGAGTCCTTATTTCATAAGAATTTTGGTTACTTACCAATTATATTTTGTCCTATTGTAATAGATATTATTTTATTTAGTGTTATGGGGGTTGATGATTTTTTCAACCCTCATGGAGGTAGCACCACCGACTCATTCTCTTATTCTCCACCAACCATCGTTGAGTTGAGTGCCCAGATGGCTCCGCTCCTACAGATGCAGACTTTGACCCCGAACCCGATCCAGAATCCCTCGACGACCCCGACCCCGACCCTCGACTATGACGACGACGACCCCGACCCCGACTCCGAAGACGACCCCGACCCTGACTCGAAACGACCCAGACCCCGACTCCGAAGATGACCCCGACCCCAACTCCGAAGACGACCCCGACCCCCACTCCGATGATGTTTGTCTCTGATTCAGACCCTGATCCGATTTCGACTCCGACTCCGACCTCGACTCAGGCTCAGATTCCGATCCCAATTCCTACTCAACCTGTATCCTATGCATCTTCCGCTGCACAGATTATGACTTCTCGACTAACGACCCCGACACATGGACCAGATTGCGCATTTTGTGAAATCCGAGGATCAATTGGCGGATATTTTGACAAAGGCGATTTCCAGTAAAGCATTCCACAATTCACTAGATCAGTTGGGCATTGGCGACATCTATGCACCAACGTGAGGGGGAGTGTTGGCGTGACTTGTGGATATTGACTTACTTTCCTTACACACCAAGAATTCCTATTATAATTGTAATTGATTTACTTTAATTCCTGATTTCCTACTGCAAATAGATTTAGGAATTTATTATTTACTTGCCCATTCAGGTTTTGTTGTATTATAAATATGACCTCCTACAAGGAGAAGAATACACAGAAAATTCCCACAAACAAATATTCTCTCATAGTTTTCATATTTTAGCAGTTGGGACCAGTGGCTTACAAACTCCAATTGCCTACTGGTTGTAAGATCCACCCCGTATTTCATGTCTCTTGTTTAAAGAAGCATTTGGGAACTCACGTGACTCCTTCGTTAACATTACCTCGAATTACGGAAGATGGTATTGTGCAAGATGAGCCACTGGCTATTTTGGAAAGGAAGTTAGTCAAACGTGGTAATGCTGCAGGGGTGGATGTCTTAGTGCATTGGAAGGGTCACACACTAGAGGATGCCACGTGAGAGGACTACCATGACCTCAAGGCCAGATTTCCAGATTTCATTGCCCAGGTTGAAGCTGCTTTCAATTCCAGATGAATCATGTTGCACTTTCTGTAGCACCTCTGTTTTTGTTCTAATAAGTTTTCAATGCTTGTAAACTTAGCTTTAAAGGGAGGGGTAATGATAGGAATTAGGAGTTGGAGCCAAAACTGTAAAACAGTTTTGGATAGTTAGTTAGCCACGTGTCAAGTTTTAGTTGGGGAATCTGTTACAATTACTGTTGTATCCTCTACGGTGGTTTTATTACCAATTGGGGAGCCATTGTACGTCTTGTTGGGAAATATACAGAAAATATTCTTTGGGTTCTCTCTGTTCTTGGTTAATGTCTAAGGTTGAAAGATAGAGTCCTATCAGAAAGTAACTAGCCTTCAGATTCAATTGCAGTAAGGTATCTATGCCATTCCTTCGTGTTTCCTCAGGAAGACATGATAAGATCAAATCCAAAATTGAATCTTTATGAATGCCTTCAAGATAAGTCTGCAAAGCCTCTATTTCTGTTTGGATTGGTAATCCTTATGAAAGGGCATCTTCTAGTGCAAGTGCTCCTGCAAAGAACCACAAAACATATATATCATTGTCAAGAAGTAACTTATAGGCTTAGAAAATCACTGATGAGGTTAATACACATTAAGTTCTCTTCTAAATAAAACGTTGGGAGTGAATGGAAAGAATAATAATATTCACCAATTCGACATAGAATGCAAGCTTGTGAGCAGAGTGAGTCTGACGAGCTTCTTCAGACCTTGCATAGATTGCCACACACAAGGCATTTATCTACAAAAAGTACCTAAACATCCTTATTAGAGACATTAATACAGACAAACGTACCATGTACCACCCAATGTAGAACTATTTAAGCAAGATTCATCAGTTATTATCTCAAATACATGCCTTAACCCTCTGAACAAGGCTTTATAATCTAGAAAAGCGAGCAAAACTAGAAGCACATTTATATATTTAAAACAGTTTACTAAAACCCTTTTTTCTGGTTTTAAATAATCCCTCAATATAATTGTGTCACCATTTTCACTAAAACCCTTTTTATTCCAGACAGTTCAAATATAAATCAACAACAAATTAGGACCATAAATCCACATTTTGGTGTTTTTATCCATTCTTAGGTGATTTGAGCATGCATCTTACATGAAGATTTGCTTATGCCATTTTCTCAATCTGGGATGTCTTCTCACTTGCAATGGCTGCTGCCAGTTCTGCTTTTGCTAATTACTCAACCTTTTCCAACTTCATTTCTGCTTAATTTTCCTGCATTCACTTAAAATTATCAACTTCAATTCACCAGTCATCATCTGCTGACGCACCACAAAGAAATATATATATATATATATATATATATAACTATATAACATAGAATTTAAAAAGAAAGTGACAGCACCAAAATAATTATGCACCGTGTGTTCAAGTTCTGTCTTAAATTTCTCTTCAAGCTTTTCTTGAAGTGACTTGAGTGCAGCAGCTGCTTTTGCTCTCTCTCTCTCTCTCTCTCTCTCTCTAATTCCTGAAAAACCAAAAAAGAAAAAAAGTACGAACAATAACTACATCTGAAGAACTATTTGTAGGTCCTGATCCTGAATAGTCACAACAAACTGGATCTGGGGGTGGGGAAGAATCTCATGTGACTCTGTGCATATGCAAGTTTCATATCTCCACTCTGTTTCAATTGCAGTAAGGTATCTGTGCCATTCCTTCGTGTTTCCAAGTTGTTGAAAACATCATCGACCGATGATTATATAGAATATATATAGATTAGGCTTATTATCACAAAACATTCCTAAGGTTTACGAAACTATCAGATTGCATCCTTAATGTTTTTTTGTGTCACTTATGGTCCTCAAGGTTTGTATGTGCAATCACAAATGGTCCCTGCCGTTAGGTTCTATCAAAAACTCTGTTAGTTTGCTGACGTGGCATACATATATATCACAAAACATCCCTGAGGTTTACAAACTTATCACAAATGGTCTCTATGAATTTTTTTTATTTTTTAATTTAAAATTCATAAAATTTTGATTTTCTTTTTAAAATTATTTATAAATGAAAAAATCATTTATAGAAGGATTTTAATCTTGAGGACCATTTATGAACCCTAAACCTTTAGTTTTTTTCATTTTAAAATTTTATGAATTTTAAATTATTTTTAAAAAACTTCATTAGTTTGTTGATGTGGCATATATATGGAGCCAACATCTACAATAATATAGTGTCACATGTATTTAAAATTTAACATATATTTTAAAATAATTATAATTCATAAAATTTTAAAAAGAAAACAAAAATTTTATGAATTTAATTTTAAAAAATTAAAAATTTTCATAAGGACCATTTGTGATAGGTGTGTGAACCTCAAGGATGTTTTGTGATATACATATATGCCACGTCAGCAAACTAACAGAGTTTTTGACGGAACCTAACGGCAGGGACCATTTGTGATCATGCATATTAACCTTAACGACCACGAATGACAAAAAATAATATTAAGGATGCAATCTGATAGTTTCATAAACCTTAGAGACGTTTTGTGATAATAAACCTATAGATTATAATAATAGGTAAGCCTGTGGTGGCAGTTCATTTGGGGGCCATCAAGGCAACAAGAAAGTCTCTGTAATCCCACGATGGGATGTTGTCACTGTCACATAGTGCATCTCTGAGTTCATACAAAAACACAATAATCTTTAATTGAGAATAAGGGAGAAGAAAGAAGAAGACATATGAAAAGCACTTACCTTGCACTTGTAGAAGATTTCTAGATGAGAAAGAATGATAGAGGGTTTGGGGTTAGAGAGAATCGCAAGGATTTGGGGTCGGATAGAACCAGAGGGGGTTTTGGGTTATTTGAAAGATAAACCAACCCCAGAGGTCATGGAATAGTACCAATAACCTAAGAAGCTATTTTAGAAAAACAGATTATGAAATAAAACATCAACCCATCCATAATTCATTTTATACAAAGGAAGGAGAAACATAACCAACATCGAAGAATAGAATTCACGACCTAAGACGATGTGGAATAGGATCAATATTATTGACAAAAGTAGGGGAGTAACACATACGTTCATCTACCCAGCAGTCATGACCATGTTTAAAAATAAATAGCAAACACGAACCATTTTCATATATTGGATCCAAAACCATTGGCATGCTCAAGAAATAACTTTCTGCAAACGTTTTTCGGTGCACCTGTGTCAGCTTGTCTAATGACCGATTCTTATAGGCCAACTACCCCTACCAGAATCACAATTATATCCAACTCACCTCATACGCTAGTGAGAGTGTTCATTTACCAGTTACACCCTGTCGACTAAACTTTGCACGTAGGATATTGCTAAAGCTGGGCCGCATAACCCCTTCGAAGTATGCATCCAATGCAGGATGGATGCTACGCCCCCATCACCCACATGTCATCTAGGATATTGCTCACAAGCAAGCACCCTCCAATCTCAACTATCCATAATGACAACAAAAAATAAAAATAAATAAAAAATAAAAAATCTCAAGCATCCATAAAACCAAGCACATATGGCAACCAAAATAATGCAACTTTTGCACACAACATTATTTATCATGTCATACATACACAAAATACAAGTTCAGGAGTGAATCCCCCTACCTGAAATCCAAAGCTTAAGACTGACTTGTGGTATGTGCCTTCAAGCTCAAATTTTCCTTGCTTGGGCAACTAATTCCTAGTCCAACAAATATGTTGCTAAAAATTCTTTTTTTAAATTTAGTCCTTATACTTATACTTATACTTATCTTTAATTGCACTTTGATCCTCATACTTATCAATAATTTCTGTTATTTACACTTTGGCCCTTATACTTTTTCCAAATTACATTTTATCCTTCATACTTTTTAATACTTGTAAATAGATCCTTGAAGTCTCAAGTAATTGCAATATAGTCCATGTACTTTATGAAAATCACAAAATCATCCCAAAGTCCTTGAATTTCCATTCATGATCCCAAAACGGTAAGTTTCACGGTACGGTATGGTTTGAAAATGTGCGAGTTCTTTTACGTCTTTTCTTTTTCCACATTCATTTTTTAATATGGTCATAAAAGTATGCAGCTAGTTTCTCAATACAAACTTGAGAAGGTAACAACAAATTCCCAATAAGATCAGGTTCTCATATTAATTTTCAGAAAAGAATAACACGACAAGGGCTTCTCCAACTTCACATGCAAGTCAGTAAGGAAGGCCATAGAGAATTAGGATCACCACTTCCTGAATTGTCTCATCAATGACTCGATGCAGATTGGCTATGAACCTTTTCTTGTGAACATGGGAGTCACCCCACAAATACAAAGGAAGCTGGTCAGAATCACAAGTCAAAATTACAAGCTAAGACCGCAAGGAAAAACCCTAACAGAGGAGAGAGAAAGAAAGAACAAAAATGATGAGAGGAGAAAAGGAGAGGAGATGGGAGGAAAAGAGGAAATGATGAGAGAGGAGGATCTCCTGCCAGAGGGACGGTCACATGAACATGGTAACCTGGGCCATAGTCTAGGGAACATTTTTTTATATAGACTAAATTAATCTTGTCATGCCCCGGATCCGGGAGTCGGCAGAAACCCCGAGCCCGGCGCGTGAGAAAAAAATAAAAACATTCTGTCACGCCCCGGACCCGAGGGTTGGCAGAAACCCCGCGCCCGGGGGGTGAGAAAATAAAATAAAAAGAAGCCGAGACATGGGTTTAAAATAAACTTCTCTTATAAAAATAGCTTCCAAAATCTTACAACTTTACAATAAATAAATACAGCTCTTACTCTCATTTAATTCAGCCTCAACTGGTTAACTCATTTTCTTGCCCACTAATTCATCTGAAAAATTAAACAGGGTGAGGGATGAGCAACCACAGCTCAGTAGGGACATGAGACCTTACCACAGTAAATTGATATAACTAAATTAAGTGACATGCAATCACACAGCCAAATATCATATTAATAATAATAATAATGTATGAATGCTCTTCATCTACTCCCGTTAATTCATATAACTGGACAAGCAGACCTGCAAGTCCCATACCATGCTTATGTTACTAAAAATTGTGGTTTTTCCCTTTTTATAAAATTCTTATTCAAAACTTTTAGATATAAATAATAAACAAAATAAATATTAAACAGTAAAGTAAAATAAAGAGCTAAGTAAACAAATAAATAAAACAAGTTAAGATTAAGAAAGCAAGCCTGGTATAGTGAAAGCACGTCAAAGACGCTGTCCTAAAGCCTTTGTAGCCTCCCTACGTGCAGGTAATGACGGTCTACAAGACTCCAAGATACGACCCCAATACGCAGGCTTAAGATCCGCTATGAGCACGTTCACAGTCGGATAGAAAACTCCAAGCCACAGAACCGTTGCCCAAAAATAATATAGAAAGTATGGAATATGTGAAAGTATGAGAATAGAGAAATCTGATTGTAGTGTATTTTAAATGTGAAGGAGGAGTGGCCTTTTATAGGCATCCAAAACTCGTAACCTCCAAACACATTTAACCATAAAAGTTGGTGGCAATGAATAGAAAATAAAAACTGAAAATTAAACAATTTGTAACTCCTATAATAAATAAAAGAAACTAGCCAAAAATTAAAACAGAAAATAAAACGTTTTAAAATTTAAAATCCTTTCAAATAATAACAATCCCCCACAAAGGGTTTTAAAATTTTAAAATTGTAAAATATAAAGAAAATATACATATGGGCAACATAATACTATGCAATAGGTGTAGGTGCCTTCCGGGCTTGAACCTTCACTTAGTGATGATAGTTTCCATTTGAGGAACCTGAGTGTACACAGTATTCAACTCGGTACCTTTGACCAAACTTCAACATATCCCACACATAGTATTGGTTGAGGCTTGGAAGCGGGGTAGCGCTATTTATGGCCATGCGCTAATCTTGATTCTCATGAGAGTTGCTAGAGAATAGCCCAATTCTCACAGTCGCGGCCTCACGACGTCTCTCACTTAGGTGAGTTCTCCAAGAGTACATGTGACCTGCACTCTGCGGGAGATTGCCCGCCTCGAAACTCATTCAGGGATAACTCCCTTCCTAACGTCACATTATATAGCACTGATGTCATAGGGATGAGCATGAGGACATCTCTGGGATGCCTCCACATGATATAAACAGTGCTCAATGAGTCACGCAGTATGGATTGTTTCTACCCATTGAACTTCCTTCATGGGATCGCCAATCACAGAAGTTGGGTTACCTCCCTAGGTGACTCCCTTATGGGCTTAAGCCCATCCCCCTCGACATTTCTAGGACTCTGCTCCTAGAAAGACCTTTAGTCAATTGGTCAGCAATGTTGTTCTCCGACTTCACATACTCCAAAGACACAATGTTCTTACTTAATAGACTCTTCATAGATTTATATCTCACATGTATGTGT
>NC_047654.1:7372715-7382479 GCF_902201215.1 Prunus dulcis
TATTTTGAATTATAGATTGAAACTCATCATTTATAGCCTCTTTCCAGAATGGTGCATCCACAGACATAACGGCTTCCTTATAAGTTGTGGGATCTCCTTCTACTAGAAAGGTATAGAAATCATCTCCAAAGTTCTTCTCAATTCTCGCCCTTTTGCTTCTTCTAAGTTCTTGAGATTCTAAATTTTCAATCGTAGTTGAGCTAGAAGGCTTTTCACTTATTTGTACTTCCTTAGAAATTCTTGTCTTGTACGGAAAAATATCTTCAAAGAATGTAGCATCTCTTGCTTCCATAATTGTGTTGTTTGCAACCTCCTTTACTTCAGAGTTAATCACCAGGAATCTATTGGCACTACTATTTTTCGCATAACCGAGGAAAACTGCGTCTATAGTCTTAGGACCTATTTTCTTTCTCTTTGGATCGGGTATGAGTACCTTAGCTAAACACCCCCACACTTTTAGGATTCTAAGGTTAGGTGATCTTCTTTTCCATAACTCATAAGGAGTTTTCTCATTATCCTTCAATGTTATCCTATTAAGTATGAAACAAGCAGTTAACATTGCTTCCCCCCACAAATTTTCAGGTAGTCCACTACTAAGAAGCATAGAATTTACCATATCCATCAGGGTTCTATTTTTCCTTTCAGCCACTCCATTAGATTGGGGTGAATATGGTGGAGTAACTTCATGTATAATTCCATGTTCTTCACAAAACACTCCAAGCTCATTTGAGGTATACTCTCCCCTCTGTCAGATCTAAGTCTTTTAATCTTTTTCTCCAATTGGTTTTCTACCTCATTTTTATAAATCTTGAGTTTATTAAACACCTCATCTTTTGTCTTAATAAGATAAATATGACAATACCTAGAGAAGTCATCAATAAAAGTCACAAAGTACTTGTTTCCACCTCTAGTAGGAGACCTATTTGAATCACACACATCACTATGTATGAGCTCTAAGATTTGGGTGTTTCTCTCTACAAGTTTGAAAGAATTCCTAGTTTGTTTGGCTTGAACACACACTTCACATTTATGCTTAAGGTCTATGTTAGACTTAGGGATTAGCTCAAGATCCATTAACGTTTTGATTTTGCTCAAACTTACATGTCCTAACCTTCCATGCCATACATTACAAGATTCAACGTTAAAAACTTGAGGAGAAATTTTATTATCTTCAAAAACTACATTTATTTTGAACAATCCATCACAAACATATCCTTTTCCAATAAAGACATCGTTTCTAGTAATAACAATCCTATTCGACTCCATTACAATTTTGTATCCTTGTTTTACTAAGGACGATCCACTGATAAGATTTCTCCTCACTTCAGGAACATGTCGCACATCCTTGAGAGTTAGAGTCTTCCCAGATGTCATCTTCAATTCCACTTCTCCGATTCCACGTACTTGTGCGACGGTGTCATTTCCTAGGGTTACACTTCCTCCACTTGAGTTCTGGTAATTTTTGAAAAACCGTTTGTCAAAACATACATGTACGTTTGCCCCAGAATCTAACCACCAATCACTATTACTTAAATATGCGACATTAACTAAAGGCTTAAAACTATACCTTAGATTGGGTTCATCTTGATCATCTTGATCCACCAACACATTCACTTGGGCTTTAGGACCACTTTGTCCTTTGTTCCACTTAGGCTTGGGCTTGTAGGGCTCGGTCTTCTTGTAATGACAGTCTTTGGCCCAATGATTTGTTCTTCCACAAACGAAGCATGGTTGATCCTTATTGCCATTGGAATTGTTATGGGGTCTATTATGCTGACGATTTTGGTTTCGGTTGAATTGATTATGATTGGGTTGGCTATTTCTATTTGTTTTCTTGAAAAATTTCCTTCCAGATTGGAAATGATTCCTATTGTTTGAAGTTTCCACTAGGTTCACATTTGTCTTTTCTTCCTTAGGCTTGTTACTTGATTTATGTTTCTCTTCAATCCTAAGGGAGTTTAAAACTTGGGTTAAGGTTAAAACTCCTTGTTTGTGCCTAAGGGTTTTTGCAAAGTTTAACCAACTTGGGGGTAATTTATCTATGAGACAAGAGACTTTAAACTCTTCACTAAACTTAGTACCCTTAAGTTCTATTTTCCTTAAAAAATCTTGGTACTCATGAATTTGTTCACTTACAGTTTTATTCTCAACCATCATATAGTTATTAAAGTTTGAGATTGTAAAACGATCTATTCCCGCATCTTCTATCCCATATTCAGCTTCTAATTCATCCCACAAAGTTTTTGCATTTTTAGTATCTTGATAAACATCATACAGATCATCAGAGAGAGCACTAAGGATTCTATTATGGCAATGATATTCTAATTCTTCTTTGGTCATCTTCTCCTTAGTTTTAGAAGTGGTTTCAGTAGTTTTATCAAGTGTGGTTTGATCTTCTAGGGCAGAAACTAACCCTAAAACAGTTAACCAATATTTAAGTTGTCTTTGCCACCTCTTAAAATTTGTCCCATTAAATTTTCCTGGTTTAACATTATTGGTTTCTACACTATCCATTTCAATTCCAATAAACAGTAATGAAGCAACAAAATCTGAAATTTAAATATAATAGAAATTAAGATTGAATATTAATCAAACAGTTGGTGGACAAACAATAACTTAAAGAAACAAACGTGCCAAATTTATGACAAAATATCTAACTTTAATTTTGTCTTAAAACAACGGTTACAAAATCTGATGCACTTAATTAATTTTTAAATTTGTTTGGGGTTGGTAACCAAAGCGTGTGAGCAATCAAAACACAAGAAAAACTGAAACGAGTAACTAAAACTTTCCAACAGTGGTACTTAAGGTTTTGAATAATAACTTTAATAAGTTTTTTTTAAAAACAAAGGTGCAAACCAATTAGGTTAGAGGTTTAATATTGGTAAAAAGGTTTTCTTTAAAGTTGGACTTTAAAGCTTTGACTATGAAAATGTGTTGCTGACCCCCTTTTTTTAAAATGAAAAACCTTAACTTTGGACTTTAAAGCTATAGTTTTGAAAACTGTATAGACAAGCAATAATAGGAAAACACAGCTAATGAAGACAGAGAGTGTTTACGATTTGGAGAAACTTATAGCAACAACAAATACAGTAAGAATAATTTTAACATACAAAGGCTTTAGATTGTTACTAAAAATTGTGGTTTTTTCCTTTTTATAAAATTCTTATTCAAAACTTTTAGATATAAATAATATACAAAATAAATATTAAACAGTAAAGTAAAATAAAGAGCCAAGTAAACAAATAAATAAAACAAGTTAAGATTAAGAAAGCAAGCCTGGTATAGTGAAAGCACGTCAAAGACGCTGTCCTAAAGCCTTTGTAGCCTCCCTACGTGCAGGTAATGACGGTCTACAAGACTCCAAGATACGACCCCAATACGCAGGCTTAAGATCCGCTATGAGCACGTTCACAGTCGGATAGAAAACTCCAAGCCACAGAACCGTTGCCCAAAATAATATAGAAAGTATGGAATATGTGAAAGTATGAGAATAGAGAAATCTGATTGTAGTGTATTTGAAATGTGAAGGATGAGTGGCCTTTTATAGGCATCCAAAACTCGTAACCTCCAAACACATTTAACCATAAAAGTTGGTGGCAATGAATAGAAAATAAAAACTGAAAATTAAACAATTTGTAACTCCTATAATAAATAAAAGCAACTAGCCAAAAATTAAAACAGAAAATAAAACGTTTTAAAATTTAAAATCCTTTCAAATAATAACAGCTTATACCACTTGGTCCCGAGTGCCCATTTATATGAACTAACACCCACTTCAATCATTCCATAATTCCCCTTTTGTTAGTCATTTTGTCTAACTCCCTTTCGCCAGTCCCATATCACCCAATAAAAACATGTGCACTGTGGGATCCCTGAGGCCTGGTACCTGCCAAGAGTTAGACTCAACTACACAAAAGACTATATCCATTACCCTCTTTTCCATTATTATCTTCTCCACCCAACAACTCCAACCAATTACCATGACGTGATATAATTATGCCTTCCATGTATCTCACAACAATGTAACATTTAAACATCATCAATGTACATATAATCATATCACGCATAATATAGTGCTCACGAAATTTAATTAGATCAATCTCTGTAAAAGGCTCTCAAGAAACCTCTACCTCGATTCCAAAGCATTGCTTCAATTTAAAAAAACACAAGCAAAGTCCTATAACTAGGTTTTGTTTTTGTTTTTGTTTTTTTTGTTTTTTGTTTTTTTGGTTCTGAGATTTACGATTGAGGTTTATAACTAGGGATTTGTAATTCGGGCTTATCAGTTTTTCAGTTATCTAAAAATTTAATTTTGTATTAATCTGAAACTCTTCATTTCCTTCTCTTTATTTCAACAGATTTTTGATGCCTCTCTTTTTTCCACCAAATTTAAGTTTTGGTGCGAGTTATTCCCTTCCAAAAGCCCTCGTATACTCTCTGCGACCCTAACCCCAAATCCAAAACCTCTCATATCTTCTTAGACTCTCCTCTCTCTCTCTCTCTCTCTCTCTCTCACTTTGGTTTTTCTCTTTGATTAAACGATTATTTAGCCAACAAGGGTTTCAGTGAGAGATTTGGGGCCCTTCCTATTTCAAATGCCCACATCTGTTCTTTGGGATGAAAGTTTATGAAGTTGAACTCATTTTTGTTTTTCTGGTTTGGTTCAGGTCACTGCTACACGAGTTTATAATTATCATATTGTATGTCATACGTCCTTTATAGAACACTGTTACTAATCATAGTATATGCTCTGTAGATCAAATGCTTTCCAGAAAAAGAAGAAGAAGTTTCACATGTAGAGGAGAATGTCAGATTTCATGGCTCTGATGGATTTTTTATTCATTTCCACTTCCAGGTATATTGTTATTTCTTCAGATTGGTTGTGTTTTATTAGTTCTGGTAGCATGCAAGGGAGGCCAAAGAGGAAATCGTTTTGTTGAACTCAACTTATTGAGGTGGGTAGTTTTACTAATGTGTTATCCCTTGTCTTTTTTTGTTCTTATTATTATGTTCTTCTTTGATTCATTTGAAGTCCTGTTTTGTGTTGAGTGATATAGAGTATGATTTCTTCATTCACTTAGAAAATGACCAACTGCATGCCACTGTTAATAGAGAAAGAATGATGGTGATTGGTAATTTGCATTGATTTGTTTTTTTGTTTTTTTTTGTTTTTTGTATTTGTTTGGACATTATTATATTCTATGCACACTGTCTTTTTGGATCGCACTGAGATAATTTCTTTTGATTCCTTATTGTACAGGACAAGCTGATGTTCTAGTCTACTTGGAACTTAACCTGTAGTTTTTGTATGCCTTTTGTTTTTTTTCCTTATATATATATATATGCATTTAAATTATAGTGCAGATCCTTATTATAAAAACTTTGTTGTATACACTTTCATTTTTTATGCTGGCTTTCATTCTTTTTCTGTAGAAAGAATTAATACTTTTTTCTCTTTATAATTATTGTTGAGTGACTGACTTGGAATTTTCTGTTAAGGACATCCTCAATATCCATTGTTAAGAACAAACTTTTTAAATCTGCAGCTTCCACAAATGGTCCTTTGTTTAAATTTCACAGAATTTGAAATTCAGAAATTATTTACATTTCTGCGGTTTCATAAATTTCCCAACTTGTAAACGAGCACTTGCTTGTTGTCATTGATCGTTGAAAAAGTTTTGGGTTTTTCTCTCACTCTGCAATTTGCTTTTTCGGTTTATGGGGATGTCCTTTTGGTTCGTAAGAAAGTTTCTTTCTTTCTTTCTTTTCAAAACAAGTTTCTTGGGGTTGTACTTAGTTTTATCTGCAACCTCGCTCTCTGTTTTATTTTTGAAATAGTGAAGCAAATATTATGAAGGCTTACTACTGCTATATAAGAGGTGCATGCGGTCTTGTGTTGTTCTTCTTCCAGAATTCTAAGGGAAGCTGCTTGCTTGAGGCTTACCTTACCACAGAGAAGAAACACAACACAAGGCATGCACTCTTGTCTTTGTGGTTGTAGTACCTACCTAATATACACGTATATTATATATATATATGTGTGTGTGTATATAGTAGCTAGCAGACATGGACGATGGTGTTGTCAGCTAGAATAGGTGAATCTTTGTCTACTTTCTGACTAGGGGTTTTTGAAGAGCGTTGAGGTTAGATCGTTGGTGAATGTTATTTGGTTTAAAGAAGTGGGTTTTGGGTAGTTGGATTTTAAATGTTGTTGGTTGGATTTGATTCTGGGATTTGGAAAAGGTGAATGTTGTTAGGGTTTTCATGCAGATAAAAACAAGGGGAGAGATAGATAGATTTGGCTAGGTGGGTTTGGGTGAGGTTTTGGATTGTATCTGTTGGATTTGAAGATTTTTTTATATATTACTTATAAGGGGAAATCTCAATCTAAGACACTACACTGCTCTGCAACAGCAACCAAACAAAGAACCAGAGAGAGAGAGAGAGAGAGAGAGATGAAACAATTATACTTCAGGTATTCGGTACGGTACGGTACTAATCGGTACCAAATACCTGGTACCGCTACCATACCATACTCCCTTGATACGGTACGGCATCATACCGAATATCTCCTTATCCCAAATGAAATGGTATGAAATCGGTTTGGTACGATATGGTTAGTGTACGATTTCGGTATTTCGGCCTTAGATGTCCAGCCCTAATTTGCATGCTCTCAGATTTGATATGGGATTGAAAATGCCAAATCCAAGCAGAGCATTGTAGGCCCTCACCATTTTATATGCTCTTTTCATGTTTATTTCAATATGCGAGACTTATGAAACGGAAGGACAGCTACACCAAAACGCAATTGGACAAAGTTCAAGATGAATGAGCAAGCCATATGTTAGAGTGGCTTTGAGTTTGAAGTATTAGCATCCCCCTTCATTTTACATGTTTTTTTTCAATTATTTTGCTCATATATAGACAAGAATAAATAATATATGGGGGGTTAATCGTTTTAATAGTCCCTGAATTTAGACTTGATTTGCATTTGACTACCTCAATTTCCAAAATGGTTCCCGTGGTCCTTTAACTTCAGTTTCGTTTGGACAAATGGTCATGTCGTCAATTTTGTTAATTTTTTTGTTAAATGCAAGGGCAAAATGGTATTTTTGTATCAAAATTGATTAAAATATGAATAAAAAATTAAAAAAAACTAAAAAAATTCAAATTAAACTATCTCTCTCCCTCTCTATCCCGATTTCTACTCCCCCCAAACTTTATTTTTCTTCATTTTTGTTGGTTTTTTATTTTGATTTTATTTTATTGCTATTTTAAAAATATGATTTTTTATTCATTTTTTTGGTTTTAATATAAAAATACCATTTTGCCTATGCATTTAACATAAAATGTTAACAAAATTGACAACATGACCATTTGTCCAAACGAAACTAAAGTTAAAGGACCACGGGAACCATTTTGAAAATTGAGGTACTCAAATGCAAATCGGGTCAAAGTTCAGGGACTAATAAAACGATTGGAAAGATTGTGATTCATGGAAATGTTTAATGTATATTGGGTCTAAAACCTAAATTTACTATGTATATTTCAAGTATGGATATATTTAAATTTATATATGTTTTTTTTATGTGCAATGGCAACACTTCATGATCTGTATTGATATTCTGAGAGTAATCAAGTGAAGTGTAATTTCTAACATATCTATAGTTTTGCACAAACAACTAAAATTAAAAAGTTAAAACATTACTTATAAGATAAATTTATATATAGTTTTGTATTTATAATTATTGTTGAGTGACTGACTTGGAATTATTTGCTAAGGACATCACTACTACAAAAAAGCAAAAAGACGATGGTAAATCACCGTCGTGTATTCGGTTTTTCAATGGTCGTGGAATCCACCGTCATCTTTTCCCTCATAAACCACGGCGCTAAATCACCGTCGTTGTTAAAATATACAACGTCATCAACAAATACAAAACGACGTCTTTGTACTGCAAAAAGATCTAAAAAAGCAGTCGAGGATGAGAATTGACGACCAACTCTCTAAAAAAACCGTCGTTACAAAGGAAAAATATGACACATATTAACAGAACAAGGCCGCTAGATAGACATACAACGACGACAACTAAAACACAACGCCGTTAAATATAATTTTCACGACAAGAAAAAATATGACGTCTTTAAAGACATGAGAAGACGACGTTATTGAAATATACAACGTCGGTGCCATTTATATAGTCGACGTTGTATTTATATGTTCATTACTCACGTCGCACTTATTAATGTAGACGACGTTGACCTTCTAAACAACGTCGGTTCCAAATAAATGAGAGCCGTATTACAGAACATATAGGCGGCGTTGATTATGATGAGAGCCGTATTACAAATAACGTCGTTTAATTGATATTAGACGGCGGTTATAATGAATTACCGTCCGAATTCATTTCGTTCCTCTTCGTTTATAAAAGAACTTGCGACGTGGAAAATGTATGATGACGTCGTATTTTTGAGCGTTCAGATTATTTATCCCGTTTTTTAGACGTCGGTATTATGGGATTGGAGTCGTGTTATTTAGAATTACATGGCGGTTCTTAATCCTTCCCCGACGTGATATCCTGAATAATTGCTTCACAATAGCGTCGTGGTTCTTCATTGTTACGTTGCTTTAAGACGTCGGTAAATATGCTGAATAACTGGTTCACAACAACGTCGTGTTTTATTTGAACAGACGTCGTTTTTTATGCAGAATATAATGTTGTAATCTGAACCAGTATTTTTTGCACTGATTGTTTTGTGGCCAAAACCTGTATAATGAAAGTGAAGAAATCACATTACAATATATTACAAAATTAATGTCATACACTGCCAATTACATAAGCATCATTCAATCCATATATCTTCACACCCACCTCGAATATTTTGACCACCTAACTCACCCACCAGTTCATCAAATGTGTCAACATTTGGCATCCCTCTAATAAATGGCTCACACTCAATTATCACATCACCTAAGACTTCATCACCAATAACATCATTATATTCTCTATTAGGCATTGATAACACTACCGACCAACCACGATGCATCGGGTCGTCAACAAAAAATATTTGTTTGACTTGAGAAGCCAAAACAAATTGGTCATTCCTATGTCCAATTTTACTCAAATCTACAAGGGTAAATCCAAGTTCGTCGACTACAAGACCAGAACTATCTATCCAATCACACCTAAAGACTGGGATTGTAAACTTTTGGTAGTCAAGGTCCCAAATTTCTTGAATGACACCATAGAAACCCATATTTGAGAGAATTGGGTTTTTATCCTTGGCACTAGCAACTTGCATGGTATGTGCAAGTAAATAAACTCCACTATTTTGAGTTGTCCGCACATCATCTTGTGCCTTGATATTGAATTTAATACCTTTAATAAGATAGCTCCTATATAATGGCACTGCCATGTTTGGACCAGCTGCTAGCCACCTTAAATTTTCTGATACGCCATGATTGTCTTCCTCAAGTTCACTTTGAACCTGCAAATTAATCAAATCTTAATTCAATCTAACATAGAAATAAGAAGAAAATTAAAAGAGAAATATGTTATTCAACAACATATACCTTGAAGCGTAGCCATTGAATGAAAGTGCTATTGTGCTTATCCCGCAGCCACTTTGTTCTCTTTCTAAATTTTGGATAAGCAGTCTTGATGTGGATCATATGTTGCCTACATGACACGAAAAATTCAAGCATTACGGTCCCAAATATATAAGATAAACATAAGAAATAATTTAAAATGGAAACTTAA
>NC_047654.1:7382579-7426986 GCF_902201215.1 Prunus dulcis
AATCCCATAGTGAGTTCTCATCAAAGATCACACTTCTAGATGTAGTGATCTTGTTGGTTTGCAAATTGTACACTATGTACCCCTTTTCACATTTGCCATAGCCAACAAAAATGCACTTAACAGCTGCATCTTCCAGTTTAGACCTCAACTGATTAGGCACATGATAGAAACATATAGAACCAAACACTTTTAAGTGTTTAACCCCAGGCTTTCTTCCACTAAAAGCTTCAAATGGAGTGACATTATCTAAAGCTTTTGTGGGGCATCTATTCCGGATATAGACAGCTGTATTCACTGCCTCTCCCCAAAATTTGTATGGTAGTTTCTTCTCTTTCATCATTGTTTTGCTCATCTCAACAATGGTCCTGTTCTTTCTCTCAGCAACCCCATTTTGTTGAGGTGAATAGGCCATGGTTAGTTGTCTTTCCAACCCAATTTCTTCACAAAACTGCAGAAATTCAGCAGAGGTATATTCCCCACCTCTGTCACTTCTAAGTTTCTTCAGTTTGTATCCACTTTGTAGTTCTACCATAGCCTTAAATTTCTTGAAAATATTGAACACTTCTGACTTGAATTGCATGAAGTACACCCAGCACATTCTGGTGCAGTCATCAATGAAAGTCAAAAAATATTTGTTTCCACCTATTGATGTGGTCTGCATTGGACCACAAACATCTGAATGAACCAGCTCCAGAGGTAAACTAGCTCTCCAAATTTTCTCTTTACCAAAAGCCTCTCTGTGGGATTTTCCAATTGCACAGTCTTGGCAAATTCTGTTTGCATTTCCAATTTCAGGCAGACCATAGACCAGCTCCTGTTGTTGTAACAACTTCAGACTCTGCATATTCAAATGGCCAAGCCTCCTATGCCAATACCAAGTGGATTCTTCAATTGTTGCTTTCATAGCCACTGAGTTTGCATATTTCAATGACAGTGGGAAGCATCTGTTTCTTGTCATGGAAACCTTTGCCAGCAGTCCATTGACCTGTCATCAAATATTTCAACCATAGAATCACCAAAGACAAGATAGTAGCCATGCTCTACCATTTGACCTACACTAAGTAAGTTTTCATCCAATCCTGGTACAAGCATAACCTCTTTGATATATCTAGGCCCAGCTTTAGTGTCAATCACCAAAGTTCCTTTTCCAGTTGCTTCCACTAAGTCTCCAATGCCCATTTTTACCTTTGCAGTGACTTTGGTGTCAATATTGACTAGAAGGGATGCTTGTGAAGTCATGTGGTTGCTGCATGCACTGTCCACATACCACACACCATTATTTTTCACTATTTCTGCAGCATGACAAGCATAGAACATGTTGCCTTCTTCCTCCTTGTGTGATGCATAGTTAGCAGCTTCTGGTTTTCCCTTGCAGTCTTTGGCTATATGACCAAACCTATCACATTTATAACATTTAGGTTTGCCTTTAAACCAGCAGACACCAAAGTGCAATTTGTCATAGGTTTTGCAAGGCACCTTTGCTCCCTCAGTCTGACATTCCTTTTTAGAATTGTTTTCAGACTTTGAGTCCCACTTCTTCCCTTTCTGAGATTTCCAATTCTTTTTGGATTTGGAACCCCCTGCCTGCCCTGTGTTAGACTGATCTTTAGAGCTCACATTCAAACTAGAGAAAGCCTTCTCAGTCACTCTCTCATTATGCCTCTGCAGCCTTTGTTCATGAGATTTTAGAGATCCTATAACCTCTTGAACCCCTATAGTTTCTGTATCTTTTGTCTCCTCTATAACCTCAGCAATGTAATCATATTCTCTGGATAAACTAATCAAGAGTTTCTGAACAATTCTCTGTTCAGTTAACTCTTCACCATAAGCCTTCATTTGATTTACTAGCTCAAGCAATTTAGTGACATATCCGGACAATGATTCATCATCATGCATACGAGTGTATTCAAATTCTCTCCTAAGAGCTTGAAGTTTCACAGATCTTACCTTCTTGTCTTCTCTGAATTCTTGCTGCAGGATTTCCCATGCTTCCTTGGCTGATTCCTTCAAAGCAATTCTGGGAAAAATATCATCAGAAACTGCATTCTGGATCAGACCCAATGCCTTAGCATCTTTGGCAATATTTTCTTCCAAAACAAGCTTTTGAGCTGCTGTCAGAGCTTCTCCTTCTTCCTTCTTCACAGGTTGCTCATATCCATTCTCAACCATATCCCACAGCTTGTGAGATTTGAAGATTGTGCACATCTTTATTCTCCAGAAATCGTAGTTGCTTCCATTGAAGATGGGAGCACTAAGCTCACTCATGCTAGATCCAGCCATGTGAGACTAGATAATGCAACCTTCAGCTGGATTGAGTAGATTTCTTGCACACTAAGTATATGAGACAAAGTTGTAGAGAGAAAGAGAGAGGGAGAGAATCTGTTGCAGAGAGAAATGATTGGAATAATGCAATGCACACACTGATTTCATTTCTAACAGAACATTCCAATTTGTACAGCAGAGAATATGATCTCAGCCATACAATTTAGTGTCAGCAATATGAGCTGCACACTTGGCATGAGCTAGGACCTATGAGACCTACACTCTAGAAACAAATCAAAAACTTACACCTGTCAACTAATAAACTTAAACCAGTAACAGAATTTACATTTCAACAATTCCTTCATCTGACAATGCTAAGGCTTTCCTTAAGGGAATTGGAGAAAAGTTTCAAGAATCTAAGAAAGTTGAGATAGGAGACTTGATGGGTCAATTGACAGATTTCAAATATGATGGGGAAGGTTGTGTCAGGGTTCACATAGCAAAAATGCTCGACATTGGAAAGAAGTTAAGATCCCTGGATGTGAATGTATATGAAGCTATGATGGTGATTTTGCAATCAACTCTCTGCCGAGTAGTTTCAAACTTCTCAATAGCACTTACATTGCTCAAAAGGAGATGTGGACTGTGAATGATCTAATAGGTATTTGTGTGCAATAGCAACAAGACAACAAGAAAGAGAGGGAACAAAATCATATCAATGCATAACATGATATAAAAGGCAAGCCAAAATCGTATGGGAATACCTATACAACAGCAGGGAAAGCAAGAAAACATGAGGAAGAAAAGGAAGGAAAACTTGTTGGATTGAAGTGTTTCTTTTGCAAGAAATTTGGGCACATGAAGAGAGAATGCAGAAGATATAAGAAATGGCTGGAAAAGAACAAGGGTAAAGGAACTGATAAACCAGATGCCACCAAGCAAGGAGAAAAATGATCATAGATCAAATACATTAAGTAGCTAGTATTTCAGTTGGTTTTGTTTTCCTTTTGAGCTAGTTTATGTAGTTTGCATTCTTTCCATAGCAAGGAAGTTAGAATCATTCAGTAGGATAGTAAAATCAAACTTCAACTTGGAGTTTGATAAGTCTGTTTCGATATATTCAGCAATAAAGTTTGGCAAACAAAGTTTTGATTTTGGCATATCAATTCAACTGCAACTTTCTAAATAGTAGCATTATCACAAACAGTGAAAGTGGTCACTAGTAAAGAAAACTTTTGACAATTTGGCACTCGTAAAAGCAAGAATATAAAGACTTTTATGAAGCATCCAGAATGATTGAAAGGGAAAAGTTTTCATTGACTAAACAATTTCATACTGGTAGTGTTGTTGGAAATTATATATTATGATATTTAATTTTAATGTGTGAATGAAAACAGTTATTATGTTCACATAGCATAGAAACCTGATGCAATTCAATTAGAGAAGTTGCGTCAATTAGTGAACAACCACCATTGCTATTCCAAAAAGTCACTTGGGTTCTATATAAACCTAAGCTATATGACATTCCAGAGGAATGTTGATAAGGAGTTTTTCTCCACTCATGCTATGTTGGAGTATCAATCTTCAAGTTTCCTTCCTAAGTGTCTTGAGAGTACAAATATACAATTGGTTTGCCAGATTCTTAAATTGAAGTGCTTCAATTTAGGATTTTCGATTGTTGAATTCTGGGAGATAAACGCCTATAGAACTACGAGCACAAAAGCATGGGCAAAATTTGTCTTTAGGACATTAATTGCAATTCTTGCAAGCCTCAATCGCTAAAGTTGTCAGTATTTCTACACATGTGTTTGTTGATTTACATTAATTTCATGTGAATTTTTTGTATATTTGATGGTTACAATTTTGTTGACAATTATTATAATAATATTTTATATTGTTCTGCCAACAGGTAGTTCATATTGGGAAAAGTTACGGGCACACAAAAGAGAAGTATTTAAGGGACTATATGGAAAAGTTCTGAGTATACTGCAGAAAAAGCAGTAAAGGAATACTTAACACAGACATAAATGAGAAGTTTTGTTTTACCAAATGATCGAAGATGTTTTAACAAGACTGGTGTTTCAGAACTCAGAAGAAACTGTTCAAGCCAACTGCACATATTGGTATTTCTCTCTCCTACAGAATCAACAAGAAAAGAAGCACTACTATGGACAAATTGCAGTAGACTAAGAATGTTTTAAGTAAAATAAGAGGATCACACAAAAGAAATATGAGAACACAATAAGTAATAATGGAGAGGAACAAGTCTCAGAATTATTGGTATTAACTCAGGAGGTGTAAAACTCATCAGTGAGTTTACAGAACCAAGGAAAAACTCATTAGGGAACTTACCATGGCAGGAGTCATGGCCAAATACTTTCATTAGTCACCACCCAGCAATCGGTTCGGATCACAATCCACTGGTCTTGGAGACAACCATGTATCATAAAAATCATAGAAGGCAGTTCAAGTTTGAAGCTTATTGGGCCGATGAGGTGGAGGCTAAACAGATTATTGAAAAAGGTTGGGAAAAGCAAGTTCATGGTTCGTGAATACATAAATGGAAAGCAAAGCTTCAACTTTGCACTACCCTCCTTAAAAAATGGAGCAGAGAAAAGTTCTCAAACAATAAGAAGAGAATGGAGGCCCTTCACGTTGAGCTCAATGAAAAACAATTAAGGTGGGATGAGAATCATGTGGAGATAAGGCGCATCACTCAAAAGATAACCGAAACCGGGGCAAGAGAGGAACAATATTGGCATCAACGGTCCAGGATAAAGTGGCTTTCAAAGGGGGATGCCAATACTGCTTTCTTCCACCAATCTACGCTGGCCCCACTACTACAAAAAGTGAAAAAGACGACCGGAAAACAACGACGGTCTAAGTGAAAACCGTCGTGGTTTTTAAAAAGACGATGGTTCAGAAAACACCATCGTGTAATACCACCTTAGACAACTAAAAATGGAGATTCAAATGGCTGTTCAAACACAACGACGTACCTAATTAAACAACCGACGTCTATTTGAAACAGATTTCCGCAGAGTAAAATCAAAGCCAACAAAGAACGGCAGAAGTTATGAATCGACCGACGTAGAAAGTAAAGACGACGATTTCAATAAAAGCCGCCGTATTAAATTAATTTACAACGACGGAAAATATAAATATATCGACGTCATTCTCGTATAGTTCTACAACGTTATCTTTAAATCGTACTATAAAATTTAACGTCGTATTTATTCATTTTATACGTCGTACATTTAATTTAAACCGTCGTCTTAATAAGAATTTTTGTTAACAATTTTTTCTTTGATTTTCTTATCCTACGTCGGTAGATCTACTTAATGACAAGAATTGAAATAACCACGACGGTTTATATAGAAAACCGCCGACATAACCAGATTTTTCTTAGATCCCAAGGGTTACGAAATCTTACCAGATGGAACTCTGTTCCACATCATAATCTTAACAGATGACACAGATTTGCAATCAGAGAGACAATTTTTTGGAAGTTGATGATTTGTGTGCTTTTGTGTATCTACAAATATTATACCTAACGTCGTTGCAAATTTGCAATCAGAGAGACAATTTTCAACGACGGTTATATTATACCTAACGACGTTTAAAAAACAAATCAACGTCGCTCAACAAATATATTACGTCGTCTTAGTCTTACTTAAGACGACGAAAAACGTCAACAGTAATACAAAAACAGTCGTTGTTTTTATACTCTTATTTTTTTTTAAATCTGTCATCCAAAAAAGAAAATTTACATATTCCAGAACATTAATTTCCTTCATTTTAAATTTCTTTGATTTTCAGATTTCTTCATTCCAGCACATCTGATCTTCAGATTTCCCTGAGAAGCGAACTTTCCTTCGACAGCGAGTGGAGGCCAGGCTTGCATCTCTTTTGATGGAAAGCAAGGAGTATTCAGAAGCACTAAGTGTCCTATCGGGCTTGATCAAGGAAGTGAGAAGGCTAGTTGACAAGCTTCTTCTTGTGGACATAGATTTGATGCGAGTAAGCTCAATTTCTCTTTGAAAAAGACATCCAAATTATTGTCTTTGAGATGTGAGAGACAGTGTCTCTGAGAGAGGAAGAACCTGGAACCCTAAATGTAAACCGAAAATGAATGAAAGCGACAAATTAATAGAATAAATTTTTAAAACCAATGGCGGTCCTTACAAAAAAACCGCCGTTTAAATTGTAAAATCAATGTCGGTAATACCGACGTATATTACATAAATCCACGTCGGTAAATTAATAAAAACGACGTGTTAAATAATCTACCATGACGCGAGTTATTACTTATGTACTTTAATTTTTGAGTTTACTACGACGGTACCCACAACACTACGGTCGTATTTATTTAGCACGTCCGAAGTTAAATTTACCGTCGTAGTTATATGTAACCGCCGTATTATTTTTTTGAAATGGTTTTATATGTAAGCAACTTTTCGTCTACCTGACTTACACATGCACTGTTTCCAAACCCGATTAAAAATTTCAATCTCCCAGAGAAAACTTTTCGTCTTTTTTCCTTGTCAGAGCACTGTCAGAGTATCTCATCGTCTTCCTCTCATCTTCTTCGTCGTCTCTGAACTTAAAGATCGATCGTCTTCCTCTTGCTTTCATTGCACGCAATAGGTAAGCTTTCATTTTCACTATTTTGGTTACTGTTTTGCATGCTCATACGTTTTTTGTTTGAAAAATCTTTTTACCTTTTTTCTGGCCAAAATCATTTTACTTCTTTCCAAGTTTGATAAAATATACAGACAAAGAGGGAAAGTTTCCAACTTTGAAGACAACTACCTCAACTAAATAAGACGACGGTAGCTTCTTATTTACGTGGTTAAATATGTAGACCACGACGGTTCGTCAGTCGTTCTAGCGTCGTCTGAAAATTGACAAAGTTGTTTTTAAAATTATAGTCTTTTTTTTATTTGCTTGTTTAATTGCAGGTTTGATTTCTCTGAACAATGGTTTTTGTTTTTCCCTAATTTGATAAAATATAAAGAAAAAGAAAGTAGGGTTGGTATCTAATATAGACGACAGTATATCTATTGTTTTACGTCGTGTGAATGTTAATACCACGACGTGGTATTTTAGGGTTTTGGATCTGCAATCAAACATTCACAGAGAAAGAAAGAAGGGTTTTGGATCCTTATATAGACGACGGTGTATTACTATTGACGTCGTGTGAACATAAATACCACGACGTTATATAAATAATGGTTTTAAACATTTATTACGTCTGAGATTATTTCATTGCGTCGTTTAAAATCATATCATACGTCGTATTTTATTAATAACCGTCGTTTGTGTTCTTAATCTTTTCCTGAAATATTTTCACTTGCAGTTTTGTCTGTTAAAATGGTTTCTCAACACCAAAGTAAGGATTCTGGCTCCAAGAAAAATGAAGGTAAGGAGCTTAAAATGGTAGCTCCTCAAGACAAGTCTTCGAAGAAGATGAAGTTTGCTTCATCATCTGCTGAGACAGAACCAACCAGCCAGACAACAATCTCTGATGATTCAAAGACTGGTCGAGGTATGAGCACAATGCCTCGTGTTGTGAAGAGAAAGCTTCAGAAACTGAGGCCAATTGTTGAGTACAATAAAAGGGGGAAAGGTATTGGCCAAGCACATAGTGAGATGCAGTCGTACATTGGTGTGTTGGCACGCTCCAGAGTTCCACTTGTGGACAAGAAATGGTCTCAAATCCCCAAGGATATAAAGGAGCAGATTTGGGAAGCAGTTGACATGGCTTTTGTGGTAGGTCAAGGGGGCAAGAACTCTGTTTTATCTTCTGCTGCCAAGAAATGGAAGGATTTCAAGTCTACACTAACGAGGCATTATATCCTTCCATACACCAATGACAAGGAGAAATTAAGCCAACCCCCTGAAACATATAAATTTATAGAGAAAGCACAATGGGATGCCTTTGTAGCTTCAAGGTTATCAAAAGATTTTGAGTCTGTGCATTCTCAACATGCACAGATTAGGGAGAAACTCGAGTACAATCATCGATTGTCTCGAAAAGGATATGCTGGATTGGAGGATCAATTGGAGGAAACCATGCCTGGGGTAGAAATTGATCGATCTACCTTATGGAAGAGAGCTAGACAGGACAAACATGGTAACATCCCCGATCCAAAGGTGGCAGAGAAAGCAAAATTAATTGTAAGCCTACTCACTCTGTTTTAAATTTTTATTAAACTGTGAATAATTCTTATTACGTCTTATGTTATATTTCGCGTCGTGTGAATGATATTACCACGTCGAAACTTTTTAAAAAACGTCGTTAAAGGTCTAAATAGGAATCACTACTCTGTTTTCTTTAATTATAGCATAAGATGTCGGTGGTTCATTTTAGCGTCGTGTGAATGATATTACCACGTCGAAACTTTTTAAAAAACGTCGTTAAAGGTCTAAATAAGGAATCACTACTCTGTTTTCTGTAATTATAGCATAAGACGTCGGTGGTTTATTCATTTTCGTCGTTTTAAAAAACTAACCACGTCGGTGTAACTACCGTCGTGATAAATTATAATAACGTCGGTTTATATGTTATTGCGTCGTGTGAATTATATATTACGTCGTTTGTATATAAATAACCGTCGTGTGTTTTTTGTTCTTACTTTTTTATATATCTTTTTTTTAGGATGAATTGCAAAAACAAGTCTCGGAAGGCAAAGTCAGTGTATATGGCAGCAATGATGTGCTGACCATGGCTTTGGGCCCCGAGCATCCAGGCAGAGTGAGAGGAGTAGGTTCTGGGATTTCCCCAAGGCAGTATTTCAATTTACCCAAACCTCAGAGGGTGAGCTTTGACGACCGTTTGAAGGACAGTTTAAGAGTTCTCCTTCAAGAAGAGACTAAAAAGATGGAGGCTAAGGCTAGGGAAGAGGCTTTGAGGATGGAGGCTAGAACGAAACAATTGGTAGAGGCTGAGAGGGAGCATTTCCTTAGTCAGCTTTCCCAATTAATTCCCAATTTTGATCCAAGCATGCTTAAACCAAGAATTAGCCAAAGTCCCAAAAATCCAATGTCTGACAAAGCAAGCTGCTCTGGAGGTGATGTGAGATCCCTACATTTTGAGGATGATACTGCCAAAAATGGGAAACATCAGGAAGATGAAGAGAAGGAAGAAGAAAAAAAAGATGAAGAGAAGGAAGAAGAAAAACAAGAAGAAAAGGAGAAAGAAGATGAAGAAAAGCATGACGACAAGGTATGTTCACATAACTTTGCCTTTTTTATTTGTTTTTCAAAATTTCAGACGTCGATATTTTTCTTTAAACCGTCGTTTGTTTACAACTTAGACGGCGGAATTTTTTTAAGACGTAATAAAATATTCACCACGACGGTTTTTTCACCGTCGTTTAAATTCTTTTCAGACGACGTTTTATTCCTTAAACCGTCGTTTTTATTGAATTACCACGTCATTTTTTTTATTTCTTTAAACAGGTTATTGAAGTTGGTGATTATTCAAATATGGAGGCGCCATCTTCTTTAAAAACCCTTTGTCGTTATGTGGAAACGACACTCATGCCTGAGGAAAAGATCCTGCAATTTACAATTGATAAGGAGGTGTTTGGTCGTGAACGCGATACCTTCCTCCTGCCTGAAGATATTACACAATTTGCAGGCATGGAAGAAATTGGAGCTACTGTGGTTGCTGTATATATGAGGTTTGTAATTCTAAAATAATACGTCGTTGGTTTATATATTGCGTCGTCTTAACTGGATAACCACGTCGTTAGTATGTACCGTCGTGATAAATGTATTATAACGTCCTCTTCTATTTCAGTACGTCGTGTGAAATTTTATAATACGTCGTTTTGTTATACATAACCGTCGTGTGTTTTTTTTGTGCTGACTTGTTTATATTATTTTATGTATTTAGGTACTTACATGATGTTTTGAAAAAAGCAAATATGACCAGCATGGTTGGCTTTATCGACCCTGCTACAGTTAGTGCCAACTCTGGCACAATAGCTGACAGATCACGATTGGTAGCAGCTCGACTTCAGAAGACGGACGGTGAACAGATTTTCATGATGCCTTACAATCCAGGGTTAGTCTCCTTAACAGGATTTTGTTTTTATGATTTTCAATAAATGACAGCGTATAAACTAACCACGTCGGTGTTTTATTTTATTGAGTCGTTTGAAACTACTAACCACGTCGGTAGTTATTTATCGTCGTGATAAATATATAATGTCGTCGATTGCTACTTTATTTCGTCGTGTGAAATATTATAATACGTCGTTTTTGTAAATAACCGTCGTTTTTATATTAATTTTGTGCAGCCGTCATTGGGTCTTGCTGATTGTAAGGGCAAAGAGGGAAACCGTCTATTTTCTGGATCCTCTGCCAGGTCATCGTGTGGTCGATGAAGAGGCGAAAAACATCGTGAACAGTGCCATAAAAATATATAATTCCCATATAGGCCGAGCAGGACGTAAAGCTGTAATTTGGAAAACTCTCTCGGGCACACCAAAGCAACCCAGCAGTGTCGAATGCGGGTATTATGTGATGCGCTTCATGAGGGACATCATCATGGATCCTTCCTTGGCGTTTGAGAATAAGGTAAGAAGAAATTACCTTCATACATTTCACGTCGTTTTTTGTATTATCAACGACGGTCATGTAAAATTACCGTCGTTGAATAGATATACTACGTCGGTTATGAAAAATATCGTCGTCTGTGATTGAATTTCTTTTTATTTATAAACCCTAATAGTCATTGTTTATGCAGTATGCCAAGGGAAACCAGGAAGCTTCATACCCCCAAGAAGCAATTGATGAAGTCCGGAATGAATGGGCAGAGTTTGTTTGCCAAATTATTGAACAGGGGAATTATTGAACACTTGATATTTATGTATAATGTACAAATTTTGTCTATAATATATAATGTAAAAATTTGTTGAGGTTTTCTTAAATTAAAAAAAAAACAAACATACAAATTGCGTAACCGACGTGTAATACTTTTCCAACGACCTAATAAAGTCAAAAACCGTCGTATTTTGTTGTTTCGTTTTAAACAAATAGACGTAAAAGGATATTTAGACGACGTTCTTTGAACAATTGAGTCGTTTATGGTTTATAACATCTTCAATTTCTTAAGGGTTCAGGGTAGTACTTTGTAACGACAGCGGTTAAGTCGTGGAATATATATTTTACGTCGGATAGTTAAATAGCCGCCATGGTTTCTCATTTAAACGACGTCATTTTAACAACTTAGTCGTCTATTACAATTTACAACGTCTACAATTTATTAACACCGACGTGGTTTGTTGTTGTGATAAGAATATTTTATTATTTTTATATCAAAATATTCAAAATAAATTTAAAATAAATCAGAAAAATGAAAAGTCAACTCCTATGAAGTCATTGATATATTTTCTTCCCCCTAAACCTTGAAAAAATTCATTTTGAATAACAAAAATTTAAAATGACCATCCAAAACAAAATTGTTTTGATGAGTCATAAAATCACTTCTAGTTTTATGGTTTAGGGTTTAGAGTCTAGGGTTTAGAGATTAGGGTTGTTATTTATTGGGGTTTATTTTTAAAGTATAATTTTTGGGTAGTATAATGTATATATTAGGCTGTAAAACCATAAACCCTTTTATAAACTTAAAATTTTAAATTATATAATTTAGTTTTAAGGGTTTAGGGTATTAATTTTTAACGACGGTGGTTGAGTCGTGGAATACATATGTTACGTCGTGCAGTAAAATATCCGACATGGTTTCTACTTTAAACGACGTCATTTTAATATGTAAGTCGTCTATTATAATTTACAACGCCTTCAATTTCTTAACCCCGACGTGGTTTGTTATTGTGATAAGAATATTTTATTATTTTTATATCAAAATATTCAAAATAAATTTAAAATAAATCAGAAAAATGCAAAGTCAACTCCTATGAAATCATTGATATATTTTATTCCCCCTAAACCTTGAAAAAATTCATTTTGAATAACAAAAGTTTAAAATGACCTTCAAAACAAAATTCTTTTGATGAGTCATAAAATCACTTCGAGTTTTATGGTTTAGGGTTTAGAGTCTAGGGTTTAGTGATTAGGGTTTTTATTTATTGGGGTTTATTTTTAAAGTATAATTTTTGGGTAGTCTAGGGTATATATTAGGCTGTAAAACCATAAACCCTTTTATAAACTTAATTTTTTAAATTGTATAATTTAGTTTTAAGGGTTTAGGGTATTAATTTTTAACGACGGTGGTTGAGTCGTGGAATACATATGTTACGTCGTGCAGTAAAATATACGACATGGTTTCCGCTTTAAACGACGTCATTTTAATATGTAAGTCGGTTTATATAATTTACAACGTCTTTAATTTCTTAACCCCGACGTGGTTTTTCAGTCGTCGTTATATAAAAATATTCAAAATAAATTTAAAATTAATCCGAAAAATGAAGCTTCAAAATAAACGGCCTTAAGTTCTTAATCCGAAAAATGAAGTTTCCGTCGTGGAACTTTCGCCTTGGTTTTTCTTTCGACGTTTTAAAGCGCGCGCTCTCTAAAAATTTTCGCGCGACCTAAATTTTTTAGATTTGGCTCTTATTCTTATACTTTGAACCCTGAAACCTAAAATTTTCAGATTTCGCGCAACATAACATTTCGCTCTCTCACTTCTGCTCTAATTAAAAGTTGCACTCTCCAGGCTCCGTCGAATCTGTGAGCTCGTCCAACCTGTAAGTACAAACCCTATCTTCCCCTTGTAAATTCATTGAATGATATTAGGTTGTTTTGTTAAAGGGTTTTAGGTATATGCTTTGCGATCTGTTAATAATGTGCTTATAGGTATGGGTTCATGGATTTTCTGTTTAATGGGTTCATGGATTACATTATCTGTTATGTTGAATTGGGAATGGATTTAATTTTGTCGGATCTTTTAATCACCCTATGTTATGTTGAATTGGGAATGGATTTATTGTTTTCATGCTTGGTTTCATGTATATGTTGGTTTCTTGCTTGGTTTCATATATATGTTGTGTTCTTAATGGGTTTTGGGTTCTTGAAAATAAACTGAGACACGACGAATTTTTAGGCATACGACGACGATTACACGACGGTTTTTTTAAACTACCGTCGTTGTATTACTTATACACGACGGTTTTTTCATAAACCGTCGTTTGTATTACTTATAATAGACGACGTCTGTTGAAAATCCGTCGTCTATATATGCCAAATACGTCTGTTTTTGTTTAAAACCCGTCGTCTCTGTTGTGTATTACTTGCTATTAGATCTTTGTATAATCTGCTATAGTGATGGTCATTGCCTGTATTTTCACTTTATTATAGATAATAGGTTATAGTGTCGGAGATGGATAAGTCATGGATGCACTCGGATAGAAGATCGAAGGCATATGAATTTGGGGTGGAAGCATTTTTGAACTTTGCTGTAGAAAATCTTCTAACTACAACACATATCCGTTGTCCATGTGTTAAATGTGTTAATTTGAAGTTGTTTGGGGTTGGAATTATAAGGGATCACGTATACTTTAATGGAATTGACCAAAGCTATAAAAATTGGACATTTCACGGAGAACCTTGGGAAGCAACTACTAATGCTAGTAGAAATGTTGAAGAAGATGATGGCCATAGTAGGTACAGTTTTGTGTCTGAAGAAATTGATATGGATGATAATGATTTTGGTGATTTTGGTGATTTTGGTGATTTTGGTTCCGATCCGTATGAGTTTGCCAATGTGATTGGGGATGGAGATCAACCAGTGTACCCTGGTTGTAGAAAGTACACGAAGTTATCGGCATTAGTGAAGTTGTATAATTTGAAGGCAAAACATGGGATGAGTGATGTCTGTTTTATAGAATTATTGATACTTCAAGGCGATTTGCTTCGAGAAGGAAATACAATACCAACCTCTATGTATGAGGCTAAAAAGACTTTGTGTGCATTGGGGCTGAGTTATGAGAAAATGCACGCATGCCCCAATGATTGCATCTTGTATAGGAAGGAGTATGAGGATTCAACTAATTGTCCTACTTGTGGTATCTCAAGGTGGAAGGAAGGCAAAGATTCAATCTTGAAAGAGGGTGTGCCAGCGAAGGTGGTGTGGTATTTTCCTCCAATTCCAAGGTTTAAAAGGATGTTTCAATCACATGAGACAGCTAAGAGTTTGACTTGGCATGCTGCTAGAAAATCAATTGACGGTCAGATGTCTCATCCGGCGGATTCCCCGTCTTGAAACTTCTTGATGATAAATGGCCTGAGTTTGGTAATGAGCCGAGAAACTTGAGATTGGCTCTTTCATCTGATGGATTCAATCCCCACAGTTCTCTAAGTAGCAGATATAGTTGTTGGCCGGTTATCTTAGTTACATATAATCTCCCTCCATGGCTGTGCATGAAACGAAAGTTCATGATGTTAACCTTATTGATTTCCGGTCCTAAACAACCCGGAAATGATATAGACGTCTACTTGGAGCCTTTGATTGATGATTTAAAATCTTTGTGGGTTGGGATTAGAGGAGTGTATGATGCACATAATGGAGAATACTTTACACTCAGAGCTGCATTAATGTGGACAATTAATGATTTCCCCGCCTATGGAAACTTATCTGGTTGTGTTGTTAAAGGATATAAAGCTTGTCCAATATGCGGCGATGATACACCTAGTCACAGGTTGAAAAATGGCCACAAAATTTGTTACATTGGGCATAGAAAATGGTTACCAATCAATCATCCATATAGGAGGCAACGTGCAGCTTTTAATGGGAAACCTGAATATGGCATACCTCCCGAGCCATTAACCGGAGAAGAAGTGCTGCATATGGTTGAAAATGGTGACAGAGTTTGTTGGAAGAAGAAATCAATATTCTTTGATCTCGAGTATTGGAAATACCTTCCTGTGAGGCATGCCCTAGATGTTATGCACATTGAGAAGAATGTTTGCGATAGTATCATTGGTACATTGCTGGAGATCCCTGGAAAAAATAAAGATGGGATTGCTGCTCGATTAGATTTATTGAACATGGGGGTCAAAACTGATTTGCAACCCAGTATGGAGAAAGACGTACTCGTTTGCCTCCTGGGCCTTGGAATTTGTCAAGAGCAGAGAAGAGAGAGGTTTGCAATTCTTTCTATGGTATGAAGGTCCCTGAAGGTTATTCTTCAAATATTAAAAATCTTGTATCTTTACAAGATTCAAGACTTCTTGGCCTTAAATCACATGATTGTCATACCTTAATGCAACAATTGCTCCCTGTGGCAATTCGTTCTGTTTTGGAGAAGCCTGCAAGGTATGCAATAACTCGTTTGTGCTTCTTCTTCAATGCTATATGTGCAAAGACTGTTGATGTTTCCAAGCTAGATAAGTTGGAAGAAGATGTAGTAGTTACTCTGTGTTTGCTTGAGAAGTACTTTCCCCCTTCATTCTTTGATATCATGGTTCATCTAGTAGTACATCTTGTCAGAGAAGTTCGTCTATGTGGGCCAGTATATTTTAGGTGGATGTATCCGTTTGAAAGATATATGAAAGTGCTGAAGGGGTATGTTGAGAATCGTACTCGTCCCGAAGGTTGCATTGCTGAGCGGTATATAGCTGAAGAAGCGGTAGAGTTTTGTACTTAGCATTTATCTGATGTTAGTACAGTTGGAGTGCCTTCAAGCCAAAAGATGGGAGTTTCAAAGCCATTATCGGGTTGCACAGTGAGCGTAGTTGATCAGGACCTGTTGAATCAAGCACATCTATATGTCTTGGAGAATACGGAGGAAGTCCTACCTTATATCGAGTGCGTATGAGTTTTATTCTTTAAGTTTCCATTTTAAATTATTTCTTATGTTTATCTTATATATTTGGGACCGTAATGCTTGAATTTTTCGTGTCATGTAGGCAACATATGATCCACATCAAGACTGCTTATCCAAAATTTAGAAAGAGAACAAAGTGGCTGCGGGATAAGCACAATAGCACTTTCATTCAATGGCTACGCTTCAAGGTATATGTTGTTGAATAACATATTTCTCTTTTAATTTTCTTCTTATTTCTATGTTAGATTGAATGAAGATTTGATTAATTTGCAGGTTCAAAGTGAACTTGAGGAAGACAATCATGGCGTATCAGAAAATTTAAGGTGGCTAGCAGCTGGTCCAAACATGGCAGTGCCATTATATAGGAACTATCTTATTAAAGGTATTAAATTCAATATCAAGGCACAAGATGATGTGCGGACAACTCAAAATAGTGGAGTTTATTTACTTGCACATACCATGCAAGTTGCTAGTGCCAAGGATAAAAACCCAATTCTCTCAAATATGGGTTTCTATGGTGTCATTCAAGAAATTTGGGACCTTGACTACCAAAAGTTTACAATCCCAGTCTTTAGGTGTGATTGGATAGATAGTTCTGGTCTTGTAGTCGACGAACTTGGATTTACCCTGTAGATTTGAGTAAAATTGGACATAGGAATGACCAATTTGTTTTGGCTTCTCAAGTCAAACAAATATTTTTTGTTGACGACCCGATGCATCGTGGTTGGTGGGTAGTGTTATCAATGCCTAATAGAGAGTATAATGATGTTATTGGTGATGAAGTCTTAGGTGATGTGATAATTGAGTGTGAGCCATTTACTAGAGGGATGCCAAATGTTGACACATTTGATGAACTGTTTGGTGAGTTAGGTGGTCAAAATATTCGAGGTGGGTGTGAAGATATATGGATTGAATGATGCTTATGTAATTGGCAGTGTATGACATTAATTTTGTAATATATTGTAATGTGATTTCTTCACTTTCATTATACAGGGTTTGGCCACAAAACAATCAGTGCAAAAAATACTGGTTCCAGATTACAACATTATATTCTGCATAAAAAATGACGTCTGTTCAAATAAAACACGACGTTGTTGTGAACCAGTTATTCAGCATATTTACCGACGTCTTAAAGCAACGTAACAATGAAGAACCACGGCGCTATTGTGAAGCAATTATTCAGGATATCACGTCGGGGAAGGATTAAGAACCGCCATGTAATTCTAAATAACACGACTCCAATCCCATAATACCGACGTCTAAAAAACGAGATAAATAATCTGAACGTTAAAAAATACGGCGTCATCATACATTTTCCACGTCGCAAGTTCTTTTATAAACGAAGAGGAACGAAATGAATTCCGACGGTAATTCATTATAACCGCCGTCTAATATCAATTAAACGACGTTATTTGTAATACGGTTCTCATCATAATCAACGCCGTCTATATGTTCTGGAATACGGCTCTCATTTATTTGGAACCGACGTTGTTTAGAAGTTCAACGTCGTCTACATTAATAAGTGCGACGTGAGTAATGAACATATAAATACAACGTCGACTATATAAATGACACCGACGTTGTATATTTCAATAACGTCGTCTTCTCATGTCTTTAAAGACGTCATATTTTTTCTTGTCGTGAAAATTATATTTAACGGCGTTGTGTTTTAGTTGTCGTCGTTGTATGTCTATCTTGCAGCCTTGTTCTTTTAATATGTGTCATATTTTCCCCTTTTAACGACGGGTATTTGTTTGAGTTGGTCATCTACTCTCATCCTCGACTATTTTTTAAAATTTTAGGAGACTAAACACGTCTGTTTTTATTTGTTTTCGACGTTGTTTTATTTAACAACGTCTAATATTTATCGTCGTTGTTTGTTTCTGAAAATAGGACGTATAAATTTTGTAATACGACTCTCATATATTTGTAACCGACGTTGTTTCGTTGTTCAGCGTCTACTCTATAAATACATACGTCATAAATAATGACACTGACAACTATTTCCACGTCATCTTTTATAGAAAAATCGAAGTGGAAAATTTATTTTACGACGGCTGTTTTTATATAGGTGACGTAGTAGGAATAAATAACGTCGTCTTCTAATGTATTTAAAGACGTCATATTTTTTGTTGTCGTGAAAATGATATTTAACGGCGTCTTATTTTAATTTTCGTCGTTGTATGTCTATCTTGCGGCCTTGTTCTGTTAATATGTGTCATATTTTTCCTTTTAACGACGGTTTTTTTAGAGAGTTGGTCGTCAATTCTCATCATCGACTGCTTTTTTAGATCTTTTTGCAGTACAAAGACGTCGTTTTGTATTTGTTGATGACGTTGTATATTTTAACAACGGCGGTGATTTAGCGTCGTGGTTTATGAGGGAAAAGATGACGGTGGATTCCACGACCATTGAAAAACCGAATACAGGACGGTGATTTACCGTCGTCTTTTTGCTTTTTTGTAGTAGTGCCCGTAGACGACAGAATTGTATCCTTAGAATTAAGGGCGATGATGGGCGTTGGCATGTGGGTGAGCCAGCCGTCAGGAGGGTGTTTGAAGAGCATTTCAAGAACTTGTTCACTTCTGAGGCTCAATCCATTAATGGTGATATTCTTGATTGTGTTGACAGTGTGATCTCCCAAACTACCAATGACAACTTATTGCAGGCAATTACTATGGAAGAGATAAAGGAGGCTGCAATGCAGATGGGAGGTTTAAAGGCTCCAGGTCCTGATCGATATCAGGGAATTTTCTTTCACAAATATTGGGACACTATTTATGATGAAGTCAGAGGCATCACAGAGGATTTCTTCCTAAAAAATCATCAGAGTCTTGGTGCTTTGAATATTACAAACCTGGTTTTAATTCCCAAAATTCCAAACCCTGAGGGAGTTTCTCATTTTTGCCCAATTAGCCTATGTAATTTCTCTTTCAAGATTGTATCGAAAGTTATGGCAAATAGATTGAAGGTTTTTTTGCCTCAGATCATCTCTCCGGCTCAAAATGCTTTTGTCCCGAACTGTTAAATTCAGAAGAATATTTGAATCGTCCATGAAGCTTTCCACATTTTAAAGCTACGAAAGACAACAAAAATGTACAATTTGGGCATTAAACTTGATATGAACAATATGATAGGGTGGAGTGGTGTTTCTTGGAATCGGTCATGCTCAAGATGGGTTTTTATGTTCGTTGGGTCAACTTGGTGATGAATTTGGTTCATACTGTGCAATTCTCGCTGGATTTTGAATGGGGTGCAAGGTAACACTTTTACACCAACGAGGGGCATCCGACAAGGCGATCCACTATCACCGTACTTGTTTTTGATTGTGAGTGAGGTCCTCTCCCTCATGATTAAAAAAGCATGTGAGGCTAATTACTTGCAAGGCCTAAAGTTTGGAAGAAGTGGACCTACTCTCTCTCACCTTCTTTTTGCCGATGATGCCCTCTTTTTTATCAGGGGTAATACTCAGAACTGTCGTCATATGCGATTGTTGCTTGACGGCTACTGTCGTGCGTTTGGTCAGCAAATCAATTTCGGGAAATCAAGCCTTTTCTTTAGTCCCAATACACCTGCAAGTATCAGCACGCAGTTGGGTGCCATTCTTGGTATGACTATGGTAGATGACCCAGGTAAATACTTGGGACTTCCTACAATGTGGGGGAGGTCTAAGAAGGAGGCGCTGCAGTTTGTGAAGGAGAAGTTGTTGCGTAAGTTAAGCAGATGGAAACAATCCCTTCTCTCACAAGCCGGCAGGGAGGTCCTTATCAAAGCCGTTGCTCAAGCTGTCCCGAATTACCCTATGGGAGTTTTCTTATTCCCAAAACGTTCTGTACGAAGATGGAGTCTAAGATTGCCAATTTCTAGTGGGGCCAAAAACAGGAGGAAAGGAAGATCCATTGGGTACGTTGGACCGAATTGGGCCTGCCAAAGCATGAAGAGGGTATGGGCTTCCGTGACTTTCATGATTTCAATTTGGCTCTATTAGCTAAATAGTGTTGGTGGCTTCTCACAGAACCGAATTCTCTCTGGGCTCGTTTAATCAAAGCTCGCTATTTCCCTTAGTGTAATTTTATGGAGGCCACCAAGGGTAGCAGGGCATCGTGGGCGTGGGCGTGGGCTAGTCTCATTGAAGGAAGAAAGGTGATCCTAAATGGGGCAAGATGGCTGATTATGAATGGAGCGCAAGCGAGAATATGGACTGACAAATGGATTACTAACATACAAAGAGGTGCTTTGTGTCCTGCTCCTGGTGCCTTTATGGATAGAAATTCTACTGTGGAGACTATTATTGATTAGAATTCAAGAACGTGGAAACTGGATTTAATCCGGCCTCTATTATCGACTGAAGAGGCTTTTGCCATTCAACGGATCCCTATCGGAAGCAGCTCGGAGGTGGATCGCCTGGTGTGGCTGGATGAGAAAAATGGAAAATACTCGGGAAAATCTGGTTATCACAACATTCATACTCATCATCATCGCAGCTCTGTGCGTAGACCTTCTTCCCCTATGTCCATTGACCAAAGGGACTGGAAGTTGATTTGGCACTCGGATGTCACACCAAAAATTCGCCATTTCTTTTGGAGAGCTTTAAATGGCCACGTGGCTGTCTCATCTGTTCTTTATAAGAAGAAGCTGTGCAACTTTCCCTTATGTCCAATTTGCAATGATCACGAGGAGACAATTGAGCACATGTTATTGCTTTGCCCTTGGGTTGAACCTGTCTGGTTCGGAGGCCTAACCTATAGAGTTGATAGGCAGCAAATTTCTTCTCTGCATACATGGTTGCGGGATTGCGTGATCATAGGCCTTAACACAAAGGAGGAGAGAAGCCGAATGTCAGATTGCATACACTTGCTGGAATATATGGAAGACTAGAAATAGGGTGGTGTTTGACATTTTCACACCCCAACCCCAGCAAACCCTTAAGGCCATTTTCGACCAGGTAAATGAAAGATTCTCTCTAAACCATCTAATCACCTCTTCCACCACAAGATCAGTTCATCCCTCTGCCCAAGCGTCTTGGGCAGCCCCTTCTGAGCCTTTTGTCAAAATAAATGTTGATGCTGCTTGGAGGAAAAGCACATGTCATGCGGGGGCTAGCATTGTTATTCGAAACTTTGAAGGAAGATTTCTTGGGGCCAAATCTATGGATTTTCAAGTGGAGAATGCTCTTATAGCTGAGGCAACAGCGTTATGGGAGGGCTGCAAATTTGCTAAGGAGCGGGGTCACAACATGGTTTGTTTCGAGTCAGATTCTTTGGAGCTTATCCAAAGTGTTTGTGGCTCTTTTGGTCGAGGAGTTGGACTTTGTACCCAATTCTTACCCTCATCCGCAATGAGCAACGATATGTTGAAGAGTGCAGGTGGAATTGGACCTCCAGAAATTGTAATCAAGCGGCGAATAATCTTGCGTCGCTGGCACTATCGAGGAGTATGGAAGTTTGGGTTGAACGGCCCCCCACCTCTCTTGTGCACAACCTTTGCAAGGATGGACTCCCTTGTCCTCACCATGCCTAATTTGGTTGTTGATTGGTCTTGAATCGTTTTCACATCCTTATGGTTGGATCGTCTTTCTGGAGCTTTTCTTCTTGATCAGTCTAATGTATTGTTTGGTTTCTGGACTCTCTATGTTTTCTCTGTTTCCTTGCATGGACAGACTTGTTTTCCTTTTATGGGTGTGAGACTCTTGTTTAGAGGTTCTTGTGCTTTGAATAGAAGATCTTTTCGACCAAAAAATAAAATAAAAAATAACAGTTTCACACAGCAACCAAGATAGTGATAGCTCACTGGACCTTTTCATAATTTGGTAGTCATCTTTGACCTACATCTACACCGGATGAAAGTTAAAACTATACTTTCTTGAATAAAGAAATAAGGAAATTTATGTTATTTATAGGTGTTTCCATTCAAGAAAAGGGAGAAGAGAGTTTTAAGAAAAGTAGTTAAAAATTAAAGTTCAGTTCAACATGCTATAGAAATTTTGGTCATATTTATACATGAATATGAGACTCGGTGGGAGGTAAGGGATTGACAAAGAAAAATTGTACTGCATATACTAAAAAATAATTAGGGTTTGAAATGATATGTTTATTCTTCTCTTAAGGAGGAATATATATACTACATATAGAATGGGTATACAAAGTGGGTGCAAATAGGAAATATGTACAAAATCTCCTAATTCTACTCAAATTAGATAATTACAATAAAATATAAATTCTATTCCTAATAGGAAAAAATTCTATTCTTAATAGGAACGTTGACTCACGCCAACACTCCCCCTCAAGTTGGTGCATAGATATTGGTAATGCCCAACTTGTCAAGGTAGTCTTCAAATCGGCGCTTTGACATGGCATGGGTCATCATATCTGCTTTGAAGAAGGCACAAAAGGTATAGAAATTAATTTATGCTCTAGCTTCTCCTTAATGAAATTCCAATCAACTTCTACATGCATAGTTCGATCATGTTGCACTGGATTGTTAGCAATTTCAAATGCATACTGATTATCATATTAGAGCTTTGTAGCAGCATCCGGTCTAAACCCAATTTCAGCAAGTAACCACCTCAACCACTGTATTTCACAAACCCCTTGGGCAATCCATCTGTACTCAAACTCTGCAAAGGACCGAGACACAACGTTTTGCTTCTTGCTACACCACGTAACTAGGTTACCACCAACAAATGTGAAGTAACCAGATGTAGAATGTCTATCTGTAATATTCCTTGCATAATTTGTGTTAGTGTAACCTTCTAGATCCAAGTGGCCATTTTTTTAAAATAATAAACCTCTCCCAGGAGCAGACTTTAAGTAACTCAAAATACGCATCACAGCAGCCATATGATCATCACTAGGGGAATGCATGAATTGAATAGCAACGCTTACCGCATAGGCAATATCAAGGCGTGTCAATGATAAATAAATAAATATCCTAACCAACCTTTGGTATCTTTCTTTGTTAGTTAGGACCTGATCCACATAAACACCAAGTTTATGATTCTCAACAATAGGTGTATCAGCTAGTTTACAGTCAAGCATTCTAGTATTTGCTAACAGGTCCATGGCATACTTCCTTTGTGAAAGAAATAAGCCATGTTTAGATCGAGTGACTTTCACTCCTAGAAAATATTTCAGACTGCCCAAATCTTTTATCTCAAATTCAAATGCTAAACACTTCTGTAGTTCCTCGATTTTTGCAGTATCATCACCAATCACAATCATATCATCAACATAAATGATCAACAAAGTCACCTTACCAGCCCTATGTTTAATGAATAGAGTATGATCAGTATTGGCCTGTTGATAACTAAACTTCTTCATAGCTGTAGTAATTCTGCCAAACCATCCCGAGGAGACTGCTTTAACCCGTACAACAGCCTTTTTTAATTTGCACACGTTCCCCGTGTCACCGGTAATGCTATACCCCGGTGGAAGACTCATGTACACTTATTCTTCTAGTTCACCATGTAAGAATGCATTTTTACATCAAATTGACAACAAAACTTTGACAGTGTTCATCTTAGCCACAGGTGCAAAAGTATCATGATAATCAACTCCATATGTATGAGTGAACCCTTTGGCTACTAATCTTGCCTTGTACCTCTCCACAGTACCATCTGCATTATATTTAACTGTAAACACCCATCTGCATCCAACAGGCTTCATTCACTTTGGTAGATCAACAATGTCACATGTATTATTTTTCTGCAGGGCCTCCATTTCAATATTCATGGCTTCAACCCATTTTGGATCATTAGATGCCTCCTCAACACGGGTTGAAATTTTAATACTATCCATTCTGGCCACAAAAGCTTTGCACTCAGGAGATAACATGTGATCCGTCACATAATGGGCAATAGCATATCTTGCTTTGCCTTCTGGTGAGTAATGATCAGGTGGAACCCCACGATTCCGTCTAGGTGGTAAAACATAAGAATTATCCGCAGTATGAATAGAAGCACTTACCTTAGGATTATCCAGGGGAGCTTGATCGGGTACTATTAGGGAAGCTTCATAGGGGGTAATCGGTTCAGTGATAACAATGACATCAGTTAAAATAGTAGGTTCAATGAGTGTAGCATGTTCGGCCGGGGTATCAAGTTCGGCCGGTTCAGTAGGTTTGGTCGGTTCTTCCCTTTGTATCAAACTATCCAATACTACTTCACCTTGTAAATCTAGCCAGCTATGTCCTTCACTACTGGTCTCCCCCTGAAGGACATGCTTGGGTGTATCAGAGAAGAAAATTTCATCCTTAATAAAGGTAACATCCATAAAGACATAGAGACGTCGAGTTGCAGGATGATAGCATCGGCAGCCTTTCTGAAAGACATAGCTGAGAGCACATGGGTTCAGCTTACTCCTCTGATTCTGATGGTGGTGAACATAGACAACACAACCAAACACCTTTGGAGACAAAGTCAACATAGAAGAGGCAAAGAGATGATGGGTTAGTACCTGCATAGGACTTTGGAAATCCAAAATTCGAGAAGGTAGACGATTCAAGAGATAGACTGCATAAGTAACATCATCCATCCAGAACCCCTTTAGAACTAATGCACCAAGCAGCAGAGCAAGGGCAGCAACAAGGATTTGCCCATTTTTAGGTTCAGCAACCCCATTATGTTGTGGCGTTTGAGGGCAAGTAGTCTCATGGAGTACACCCTTAGTGTGAAAAAAAAATGGGATAATGCTGAATTAACAAATTCTCCACCGTTATCAGATCGAAAAACCTTGATAGGAAGTATAAATTAAGTCTAAATCATCTGATAAAAACGCTGAAAATTTTCAACCACATCACTTTTATTTTTCATCCCATATAACCACATCATACGAGTGTAATCATCCACAAATAACACAAACCAGTGAACTCCCATGGCTGTAGAAATAAGGGAAGGTCCCCGAACATCAGAATGAACTAGATCAAATGGCATAAGATGTTTATTACAACTTGGAGGGTAGGATACTCAATGACTCTTAGCTAAAATACAAGTCTGACATTGGAAAGCAGACTCGTTGACACCACTAAATAATGCGGGAAACAAATGTTATAAATTTCCAAATGAGGCATGACCAAATAGGCAATGTAGCAACCAATTCCGGAGATGCTGAGAAGTTTCGGCACTACCAGCATGAAGAACCCGACTAGTTGCCACATCATCCACATAATAAAGCCCCCCATTTTTAGTGCCACGACCAAAGATCTCCCGAGTCTGGATATCCTGTAGTAAGACAAAAGATGGATACATAAGTACGACGCAGTTTAACTGCTCAGTAACTCGCGGCACAGATAATAAATTACTGGACAAAGATGGAACCAATAACACTTTGTCCAAAGATGGTATAGCAGGTGTCAAGAGTATAGAACTAGCCCCTGTGACAGGAGCAACAGCATTACTAGCAGTCAGAACATGATCACGATGAGGCGGAAGAGTAGTAGAGAATAAAGCAGAATTATACATTATATGGTCAGTAGCTCCTGAATCAATAATCCAACCTGTATTGCGGGTATCATGGGCATGGAAAGTCTTTCCAAAGTTACCTGGAGGCTGAGGTGTTGGAGTGCTTGAGATTGCAGTCAAAGTTGGAGAAGGAGGGCAGTAAGAGGGCGAGGCCTAGTGGTGATGTCAGCCACAGAAGTGGGGACAACAGCCACATGAGCTTTGCTGTCCAGTTATTCCCTTTTTAAACACCTCTGCTCCTTCTCCCAATCTGGTACTCCATGCAATGCCCAATAGGTGTCGATTGTATGTCTCTTTTCACCATAGTAATCAAACTTTAGTTAGTTTTTTTTTTTTTTTCTGCAGAAGTCAGGCGACGAGGAGGAACAGTAGAAGAGCCAAACCCTGGAGGCCGAGAAACCAAAGCAGTGTTTTTGGAAGCAAACGCAATAGTAGATTCCCCAATCTTGGTGCCGGATCCAAGCATAGTAATCTGGAGTTGAGCCTCTCGATGAACCATAAAAAATACATTTTCAATACTTGGAACTTTATCACTCCGTAGAATATCATTGCGGACCTTGTCATAAGTATCGTCAAGGCCAGCCAAAAATTCATACACACAATCTGCCAAAACAGCATCCTGAAAAGTCTTTATATCATCCGCACACTTCATCTGAAAAGGACGTCTCTTGTCCTATTCAAGCCAGATTGCCTTAAGTTCGGCAAAATAGGTAGAGACAAGACGACCCTCTTGCTTGAGATGGGTAGCCTAGCATCGCAGTTCATAGAGCTAGGATATGTCAGAGCAATCATAAAACATCTGACTAACAGCATCCCAAATTTCCTTAGCAGTAGGTAGAGTATGAAACATATTCAACAAACTGGGTTCCATAGTTCTCAGCATCTAACTTTTTCTCACTTCCCAAATTTCCGGTCTTTGGAATCAGGAGCATTAGTGTCGCCAGTTAGGTAACCCAAGTTGCCTTGTGTAGTAGCATGGAGTTCGATAATTGAAGCCCATACTTCATAGTTGGATCCATTCAATTTGAATCCCATAGGTTTGTTGTTGGACGATTCGGCATGAACCGTAACAATAGGAGTAGAAGAAGAAGATTCAGTGATATCTAACATGGTGATAGATGGCAGCGGCAGCAAAAGATTAGATGGCGACGACGATAGTAAGAGATATAAGACGGCACATGCTTAGGTGTATAGGCTAGGTGCAACTGAAATAGGTATTTTTAGGATTAGGGTTTTGATGTTGTAGAGAAGGATCAGAACCCGCTCTGATACCAACTAAAAATAATTAGGATTTAAACTTATATGTTTATTCTTCTCTCAAGGAGGAATATATATACTACATACAGAGTGGGTACAAATAAAAAATATGTACAAAATCTCCTAATTCTACTCAAATTAGATAATTACAATAAAATATAAATTCTATTCAGAATATGAACAAATTCTATTCCTAATAGGAACATTGGCTCACGCCAACACGTATTACTTGTTTCAAGTTTATAATATTGGAAATTGTACATAATTCTGATAGTGACTTCAACAAACTGTCGACATCACCAATCTACAACTTCGGAGTCATTGTCAACTTATGAAATCTGTCAAAACTACTAAGACATGCCCAACTTGGTTAACAATGAAGAGTCTTATGTAGCATCTTTTGACAATAAGCAATTCAAGTTTACATGATATTAGAAGATTTACTTCAGGATTGTGCAATGAAAAGACAGATAGAGGACTACTGGTTTTAACTGGAGGTTTGTATTGCATAAAGGTACCCAATAATCTTTAGAATTGGAAGTTTGTTTTGTATGTGAGATACTAGTTGATATTTAATCCAGTGAAGAACATGCACTAGACAGATTGAAAATACAAAAACAAGTTTTAAGGCCTGGATAACAAGGAAGCTCACTGGGTACGGGCAGCTTATTGGACAGCAAGATGGAAATCACTAAGGAAATTGTACACAGGTGAATGGGTATAAATCCTATTTACAGAAGAATATTCCTAAGATTCTCAAAAGTTGATGTCTGATTATATGTTTGGTTTGGTGGTGGCACAACAAATCTGAAATGTTCAAGGAGGATCATATATTATATTTCGATATTACAGTTTGAGTTCATGGCATGATGCAAGATTACTTTGCATTCTACAAGACACAATGGTTTTATAACAGTATTAGACTCAGTATCTATTCGGTTGTAGAATGATAGTAGTTTCTTGGATACAGTTTAGTGATCAGTGAAAGCATTGCACAAGGTTATATATGCGATTAGGACAAATCTTGAAGTTTCCATGGTTGGCAATATGAATTATATGCACATGACAAGCTCTAAGGACTGCAAAGAGAAAGCATTGAGGGTTTTTGCATATTTTTAAAAGGAATACCTGTTTTTTCTACAGAAATGTTGAAAGAAAGATCTCCAAGTAGACATTTGTTTTGGTTTTGATAGTTGTCTGCAATAATCTGAAGAAGTATTGGACAGAAACTCATTGCACTTTTCCAAACCAACGAGCATGAATTTACAAGACAGTTTGATGCCTAGGATCAGTGGGAGCATTTTGTTTTGTTTCGATTGGATATTCACAAGAAGGTTGCATATAATAAAGTTTAGTTATTTTAATTGATTGCTTATTTTAAATTTTGACAAATGAATATGGTGATGTCTATTTTGTGGAATAAGCTAGCTATAAAGAATGCATATGATATCTATTCATGAAAGTGTCAAGACTGTTTTTGCAAGAAGAGATTACAAAATCTCATAAAGAGGACTGAGATGATAATGACATTAAAACACATTTGGAGTAAGTCATGTTCTTCTTTTGGTTTTAATTTGCTGGAGTCTATGTGATAATAAAATATGTATGTGTAATTATAAATATCTTGGGTGACTAAACTCAATCCATCTTGATAGTTCTATGCAGTTTTTTTAATTGTTGACAGGGACTTGTTAAGGAACAATTCAATTCTTTTTGAGTTCAATGACCACACAGAAGTCAAACGAAGGCTTTGATAATTATTTGACCAAGTGGGAGAATGTTAGATATTTTATGTCTTAAACCACTTCTAATCGTCATAGGAGATCTAGGTCTTCGTATTCATTAAGAACTTGATTTGGTGTTTTGGTTTTAAGGGAAGTGTGTATTTCAGAAATCCTTGTTCCAACAGATTCCTTTTGTGTAATCGATTAGAGCACCTTATACCACTGCAATTTGGATAGCTCTTGTATTCCTTGACGGGCTAGGAATCTTGAGCTAATGCATATAAATATCAAGTCCCTGCTCAGACAATCAGACCAGCAAAAGGGCATTCAAAACCACATCTAGAATAATAGCTTAAAGGATCATTTTGAGTAGAACTTGGTTACTCTCTGTTCAACTATCATGGCAGCACCAATGGCTCACGATCAAGGTTAGTGTTTTAATATATGCAGCCCATATAGTTTACACCAATATCCCAAAATAAGTGCTGTTTTGACTCAGCATCCGTGGCTAGTTGATTTTCAGCCACAAATACACTGTGCCATGTGTTTGGTGCTACATATTAACAGCAAGTGTGTGGCTATTACATCAGCAATGGCCACCATTCAGATGCAGTGGCTACAACTCGATTTTCTATTTAAACAGGATGAGCTCGTGCTCTGGTCTGACCATTTGACACCTCTAAATGGATGGATGAATTACATTCGAACCTGGAGAACCAAGGCTAATTTTGGTTAATTATTGATCTGTGGCTGCCAACCAAAATCATAGATTGAAGAGTGAGTGAAAATTTCTACAGTTTTAAAAATAAAATACAATAAAATGGACGAAAATAAAAAAATTTCAAGATCTATATGACCCCAGAAGTAGGGCACGTTCCCTATTTTCTAGTTAGTGTTTGTTTGATGATATGTGGGGCTCAGAGTCAGTTATTTAATAATCTTGACATCGAATTTGTTGTTAATGGTGCTGGGTTTGACTCAGAAATAAAATGATGATGAATGATAGTGTTGATGATCTCCCAGAGGTTTTATTGGTTGAAATCATTTGTCGACTTTCTTGTATTAAGTTAGTTTTTCAATGCAAGTGCGTGTCCAAGCGTTGGTGTGAACTCATCTCTAGTTCTCATTTTGTTGGGCAATATGTACGTCGCCAACGTGATTTGAAAACGCCCATTTTAGGTACAGTAGTTGTAGACAATGGAACATTCTTTCGGATGGAAAACGAGGATGGTCTGATGAGTTTGCAGCTACCTGTTATTTCAGAAGCCGCACCAGAACAAAAATTATTTGTGGTAGGGGCGTGCAACGACTTAGTTTTGTGCTGCCCAAGCGAACTTGATCAACGTGATTATTACATTTGCAATCCATACACCAAGAAATGGGTTGCTCTTCCTCCCCCTCCTCGAATCCATAATTGGGTAAGCGTAGGGTTCATTTGTGATCCCTACTACAGCTACAACTCATCTTCCACCTTCGATGATGAGGTTTCCATTAATGCTGAATATAGGTGGAGGGTTGTGCGACTACGTCAAGAGTTCTATGTGGACATCTTCTTTTCTGAGACCGGTGAATGGAGGGAGTCCGTTAATGTGGTATGCGGCCTACGAAATTATTTTGATATCAAAACTGCTGGCGTTGCTTGCAATGGGAAGTTGTATTTTTCAGGTTCCGATCATGCATCCTCCTATATTCTGGAGTTGGATCCCTTCCAAGATATCAGTAATATCAGTACTACTAATGGCAATCATATTATTGTTGACAAATGTCGGTTCAGTCTGGCACCTCTTGATATGTCGTCTGAAGGGCGGGGATATTCCATTTCGATGTATCGGGTTCTTGGTGCATGTCGAGGGCATTTGCGGGTGAGCGAGTTTGTGCTTGGTAATCATTTGAGTGTCTGGGAGTTGGATGCAGGCGATGATAATTTGAAATGGCGTTTGGTGGTCGACAAAGTTCCCTTCTTCCAGATGGATTCTTCCTATCACGATGACGTTTCTATGACGCCTATAGATGAGGTGGCAAAAACTGCGATAGCTTTCCACCCGACTATTGAGGATACCATCCACGTAGATGCTCACAAAGTTATCAGGTGGAACTTTGGTGCAGGAATGTTTGAGTTAGTTCCAAAGATTCGAGGTCGGAACATGCGTTGGAATCTCAATTACATCCACCCATTTGTGCTCCCATGGTGGCCCACACCCGTTCCTAGCCTCTAAACTATTCTACTATAGCGAAAAGTGTGTAGAGCTCTAGCTCTGACTCTAGCTTTGATGCATGACCACCTTCCTCCATTCTTTGGTTACTGTCTCCTTTGGCTTTGGCTTGTGTTTTCCGTTGATTGATGTGTTCGTATTGGTGCTTCGAGGGTTTCGATTAATAGATTATAGATTGTTATGCTCCAAAATCTGGACACGTGACAGCAACACGTACCTTGAAAATCCCAAAAACATCTAAGTCCCACGTGCTATATTTCCAAAATTCTCAAAATACGTTAAGCCCCCGTATCTAATTAAAACGGATTGGATTATAGTTTTCAATGGCCTCAAAAAAGTAAATAAAACATTATACACTACAACACAAGAAATCTTCAATGACGTCTGATTTGCGTCATGGAAGGCATTTAATGACGCGGATTAGATGTCGTAACTTGAGTCGTCAAAAGGGGGGTTCATGGTAGCTTTTTCAAAACACGACGTCTGTTCCGCATCATGGAATGGGTTTTCAATGACATGACTAGCGTGTCATGGAAACTTTTTCAAAATATGACATCTACTCCGTGTCATCGAATGGGGTTTCAATGAAGCGGACAACGTGTTGTGGAAATTTTTTCAAAACACGACATCTATTCTGCATCATGGAATGGGGTTTCAATGACGCGAATAACGTGTCGTTGAACTTAATGACGTTGATGTGACGTCATTGAAATATTTTTCATGACACGGTTTAGACGCCGTATAAATTTCTTTTAATAAAAATTCTTAATCTTTATATATATATATATATTTATAGAATTACATTCCTAATGGAAATACTTATATTCAACACTTTCGAAAATAATGAGAATACACCGTACACAATAATTCCATTAATCTTTTCATACTGAAAATACAGAAAGTGTTGCAAGTGCTGGACCTATCCTCAGGACTATTAGAGCAACTCCACCCCTTAGGGCAAAGTCTAAGGCAAGGGCAAGCAAGGGCTGACACTATTCAAGTGAATAGTGTCAGCCTTGCCATTTGTGGTTCCACCCACAAGGGCAAAGTCTAGGACAAATCTAGGGCAATTACTATTCATTGTACTTTATTTCCTATTTTTTTATACTTTAAATCATTAATTTTGATAATCTTTTGTAATTAAATTTTCGGATAAGATTTTCGGATGTGAATCTCGGTTGCCCCGTGTCTTATTAGTAGATTGAATAAAAAAGAAACAATACAACAAATTAAAGGATAATACAACAATTTAAAAAAAAATACAACAATTATTAAAAAATACAACAATACAATCTAATGGTTTTCATCATTTAGCCAATCCGTATTGCTAGGACCGTCGTCATGGAAAAGTTTTCTTCTCATCACATCCCTTCGTTTATGCTTCCAATAGGCCTTTGTTTCAGGAGACATATGGCTCGTATCCATGGCCATGATTTTCATCTCTTTTTCATCGTCGTCTTTTTCTTTTGCATGTTGCTTTTCAATTGCAAAGGTTTCCAATCGTGCCTTGTCCGCTTCATCTCTCCTCAAGTCTCTCTCCAATCTTAGAGAGTTGTTCTTAGCTATTTGCTCGAATATTTGAACACAATCAATGTTTGAAGTGGCCCCTCTCTTGGCCTTTGCCGCCTTTCTCCCAATAGGTCTCGGCGGACGTGGGAGTGGTGACTCCGTTTCCATTGGGGAGTCTAAGTCGGTTGATGCCGATTCGTGGAGCGGCGTCTCATGCAACACAACCGGGGGTGCGGTAGGAATAATTTTGAATCTGGAACAATCTTTGACAATTTCCCAACATTGGAAATGCACAAAACTTTTTTTCCCTTGCCCCGTGGCACCGAACCACATTTGTGCTTGTATGATCTATTCAAAATAAATAATTGGAAGTGCATTAAAAAAAATATACAATGCAAGAAATTATAAACTATTGTGAAATGCAAGAATAAAATTGATTATGTAAATAAATATAGAAATATTGAAAATGCAAAAACAAAAATAAAGATTATGCATGAAATTATAAACTATTTTGAAATGCAAGAATAAAATTGATTATGTAAATAAATAAAGCCAATTAGGAAATGCAAAAATAAAATAAACATTGTGCAACAAAAAATAAATAGAATATGCAATAAAAAAAAAAAGTTACATTAAATTGATTAAAATGGCAATTAAAAATATTTTACCTCATCGGAAAGATTCGCACCGCTCCGAATGTTCTCCTTTGCTTTTGTCAATGCATTTCTCCATTTCCCTAACTCTTTGTTTAGAATTTTCCATCTACTAGACAAAGCCATTTCGGTCCGAATGGAACCCGATCTTTGACAAAATTCTCCATGAATTTTTCTCCACATATGATGGAACTTCATCTCATTGCCCGTGATAGGGTCATGACTAACGTTCACCCAAGACTCGCACAATGCAATATCTTCCTGGGTTGACCACGAGCCTCCGATTTCAACAGAAGATGCCATTTGTTTATTTTCTACAAATGGAAAGTAGTACAAAAATGTGAGTGGATAGTAAAAAATATTGGAAGGAGAAGAGTTTATATGGAATTGGTGTGGAAAGTGGAAAATATGAGTAGAGAGTAAAAAATATTGGAAGGAGATGAGTTTGTATGGAGATTTGGTGTGGAAAATGAATTATGTGAGTGGAGAGTAGAAAATATTGTATGGAGAAGAAATTGTATGAAGATTTGGTGTTGAAAGTAGATAAAATGGTTAGGTATTTATAGGGAAAAAATACATACATTTTTGGTATTTTTTTTAAAAAAATTTCAGAATTGTTTCGAATTTTTTCTGATTTTTTAAAAAAAATTTTGGCCAAAAAACTGAGAACCGTAGGATTTCTGAAAAAAATTCAATCGGAGCCACCCGGAGCTGACACGTGGCGTGTTACCGTTGGTGCTGACGTCACGACGATGTCAGCACACTTCAGTCAAATTTTTTTTTACCGTTGGCGCGTGTATTACACGCGCCAACGGTAAAAAAAATTTGAATTTACTGCGCTGACGTCACTTCTCTCAGGCTCAAGCCCAGGCGATTTTTGCCCTTGGGCCTGCCCAGTTTCGTGGGGCCCGCCTGTTGCCCGGGCTGGTTTGGTCGCGCTGAAGGTGGACTCGGGCTTGCTCCTGCCTTTTGCTTGGGCCAGCCTGAAGCGCTGGAGATGGCCTTACATTAATATTTTCGTACTAAAAATAGACCAAGTATTGCAAGTGGTCAACCTACCTTTTTAACAAGGATATTTAATGAAGAAGAAAGTGATAGGAATTAGGAGTTGGAGCTAAAACTGTAAAACAGTTTTGGTTTACAGTTTTGGATAGTTAGTTAGCCACGTGTCAAGTTTTAATTGGGGAATTTGTTACAATCACTGTTGTATCCTCGACATTGGCTTTATTACCAATTGGGGAGCCATTGTATGTCTTGTTGAGAAATATATATACAGAAAATATAAAAAGAAGTTGATCTAAGCATGTTTTAACAATAACATAAAACGATTGAAACAAAACAAAATAATCCGCTGCAAATTAGTTTTGAAGACTGAAAATTGAATGAAGCATGGTTTTGCTTTTTCACTTTTCTATTTATGTAGATCTGTTAAGCATGTTTTCAAATATATGATTTTTGTTATCCATGCTTGAAGGCTAAAGATCAAGGTTTCAAGAAATTCTGTATTAACTAGAGCGAGCCACAATGCATAGTTAATCAAGGAATCTTGTATTCAAAGGAATCTGATCAAGATTGCACAGAAGATCGATGTAAATGAGAAAAAACCTTCTGTCCACAGAAGTTGGTAGTCTTGTTTACGGAAATCTACTGTGGTTTGATGCAAAACATGAGGTATATGAATTCATGGAGATTTCTTTCCGTCCACACTCCACAGATGTGAGAAATCAATACATAAAAGAAATTCATGTGTCATGTGTTTTGGTGATTACTAAAACATGTTCAATTCTCAACCCACAGGTGTGAATTGATAATGTACAGAAAATGGGGATAGACATCATATTTTATATTTTACATATTTACAGTTAACCATAATTCAATCGAAACACTCACTGGCTCCAACTACACCAAATGGAGAGAGGATTTGGAAATTGCTCTAGGACTGCTAGTCTTTGTGATGGTACTGAAAGAAGATCTACGCCACAACAACCAGCTGCTAATGCCTCAATTGAAGTCAAGGCCAAACATGCCAAACGGAACAAGACAAACAGAATGGCCATTCTCATTATGACAAGATTGATCTCACCCTCTGTGAGAGGTGTCATTCCTTCATCTGACAATGCTAAGGCTTTCCTTAAGGGAATTGGAGAAAAGTTTCAAGAATCTAAGAAAGTTGAGATAGGAGACTTGATGGGTCAATTGACAGATTTGAAATATGATGGGGAAGGTTGTGTCAGGGTTCACATAGCAAAAATGCTCGACATTGGAAACAAGTTAAGATCCCCGGATGTGAATGTATATGAAGCTATGATGGTGATTTTGCAATCAACTCTCTGCCGAGTAGTTTCAAACTTCTCAATAGCACTTACATTGCTCAAAAGGAGATGTGGACTGTGAATGATCTAATAGGTATTTGTGTGCAATAGCAACAAGACAACAAGAAAGAGAGGGAACAAAACCATATCAATGCATAACATGATATAAAAGGAAAGCCAAAATCGTATGGGAATACCTATACAACAGCAGGGAAAGCAAGAAAACATGAGGAAGAAAAGGAAGGAAAACTTGTTGGATTGAAGTGTTTCTTTTGCAAGAAATTTGGGCACATGAAGAGAGAATGCAGAAGATATAAGAAATGGCTGGAAAAGAACAAGGGTAAAGGAACTGATAAACCAGATGCCACCAACCAAGGAGAAAAATGATCATAGATCAAATACATTAAGCAGCTAGTATTTCAGTTGGTTTTGTTTTCCTTTTGAGCTAGTTTATGTAGTTTGCATTTTTTCCATAGCAAGGAAGTTAGAATCATTCAGTAGGATTGTAAAATCAAACTTCAACTTGGAGTTTGATAAGTCTGTTTCGATATTCAGCAATAAAATTTGGCAAACAAAGTTTTGATTTTGGCATATCAATTCAACTGCAAGTTACAAACAGTGAAAGTGGTCACTAGTAAAGAAAACTTTTGACAATTTGGCACTCGTAAAAGCAAGAATATAAAGACTTTTATGAAGCATCCAGAATGATTGAAAGGGAAAAGTTTTCATTGACTAAACAATTTCATACTGGTAGTGTTGGAAATTATATATTATAATATTTAATTTTAATGTGTGAATGAAAACAGTTATTATGTTTAAATATGAAAAATCACATAGCATACAAACCTGATGCAATTCAATTAGAGAAGTTGCGTCAATTAGTGAACAACCACCATTGCTATTCCAAAAAGTCACTTGGGTTCTATATAAACCTAAGCTATATGACATTCCAGAGGAATGTTGATAAGGAATTTTTCTCCACTCATGCTATGTTGGAGTATCAATCTTCAAGTTTCCTTCCTAAGTGTCTTGGGAGTACAAATATACAATTGGTTTGCCAGATTCTTAAATTGAAGTGCTTCAATTTAGGATTATCGATTGTTGAATCTTGGGAGATAAACGCCTATAGAACTACGGGCACAAGAGCAGGGGCAAAATCTGTCTTTAGGACATTAATTGCAATTCTTGCAAGCCTCAATCGCTAAAGTTGTCAGTATTTCTACACATGTGTTTGTTGATTTACATTAATTTCATGTGAATTTGTTGTATATTTGATGGTTACAATTTTGTTGACAATTATTATAATAATATTTTATATTGTTCTGCCAACAGGTAGTTCATATTGGGAAAAGTTACGGGCACACAAAAGAGAAGTATTTAAGGGACTATATGGAAAAGTTCTGAGTTTACTGCAGAAAAAACAGTAAAGGAATACTTAACACAGACATAAATGAGAAGTTTTGTTTTACCAAATGATCGAAGATGTTTTAACAAGACTGGTGTTTCAGAACTCAGAAGAAACTGTTCAAGCCAACTACACATATTGGTATTTCTCTCTCCTACAGAATCAACAAGAAAAGAAGCACTACTATGGACAAATTGCAGTAGACTAAGAATGTTTTAAGTAAAATAAGAGGATCACACAAAAGAAATATGAGAACACAATAAGTAATAATGGAGAGGAACAAGTCTCAGAATTATTGGTATTAACTCAGGAGGTGTAAAACTCATCAGTGAGTTTACAGAACCAAGGAAAAACTCATTAGGGAACTTACCATGGCAGGAGTCATGGCCAAATACTTTCATTAGTCACCACCCAGCAATCGGTTCGGATCACAATCCACTGGTCTTGGAGACAACCATGTATCATAAAAATCATAGAAGGCAGTTCAAGTTTGAAGCTTATTGGGCCGATGAGGTGGAGGCTAAACAGATTATTGAAAAAGGTTGGGAAAAGCAAGTTCATGGTTCGTGAATACATAAATGGAAAGCAAAGCTTCAACTTTGCACTACCCTCCTTAAAAAATGGAGCAGAGAAAAGTTCTCAAACAATAAGAAGAGAATGGAGGCCCTTCACGTTGAGCTCAATGAAAAACAATTAAGGTGGGATGAGAATCATGTGGAGATAAGGCGCATCACTCAGGAGATAACTGAAACCGGGGCAAGAGAGGAACAATATTGGCATCAACGGTCCAGGATAAAGTGGCTTTCAAAGGGGGATGCCAATACTACTTTCTTCCACCAATCTACGCTGGCCCGTAGACGACAGAATTGTATCCTTAGAATTAAGGGCGATGATGGGCGTTGGCATGTGGGTGAGCCAGCCGTCAGGAGGGTGTTTGAAGAGCATTTCAAGAACTTGTTCCGTTCTGAGGCTCAATCCATTAATGGTGATATTCTTGATTGTGTTGACAGTGTGATCTCCCAAACTACCAATGACAACTTATTGCAGGCAATTACTATGGAAGAGATAAAGGAGGCTGCAATGCAGATGGGAGGTTTAAAGGCTCCAGGTCCTGATCGATATCAGGGAATTTTCTTTCACAAATATTGGGACACTATTTATGATGAAGTCAGAGGCATCACAGAGGATTTCTTCCTAAAAAATCATCAGAGTCTTGGTGCTTTGAATATTACAAACCTGGTTTTAATTCCCAAAATTCCAAACCCTGAGGGAGTTTCTCATTTTTGCCCAATTAGCCTATGTAATTTCTCTTTCAAGATTGTATCGAAAGTTATGGCAAATAGATTGAAGGTTTTTTTGCCTCAGATCATCTCTCCGGCTCAAAATGCTTTTGTCCCGAACTGTTAAATTCAGAAGAAAATTTGAATCGTCCATGAAGCTTTCCACATTTTAAAGCTACGAAAGACAACAAAAATGTACAATTTGGGCATTAAACTTGATATGAACAATATGATAGGGTGGAGTGGTGTTTCTTGGAATCGGTCATGCTCAAGATGGGTTTTTATGTTCGTTGGGTCAACTTGGTGATGAATTTGGTTCATACTGTGCAATTCTCGCTGGATTTTGAATGGGGTGCAAGGTAACACTTTTACACCAACGAGGGGCATCCGACAAGGCGATCCACTATCACCGTACTTGTTTTTGATTGTGAGTGAGGTCCTCTCCCTCATGATTAAAAAAGCATGTGAGGCTAATTACTTGCAAGGCCTAAAGTTTGGAAGAAGTGGACCTACTCTCTCTCACCTTCTTTTTGCCGATGATGCCCTCTTTTTTATCAGGGGTAATACTCAGAACTGTCGTCATATGCGATTGTTGCTTGACGGCTACTGTCGTGCGTTTGGTCAGCAAATCAATTTCGGGAAATCAAGCCTTTTCTTTAGTCCCAATACACCTGCAAGTATCAGCACGCAGTTGGGTGCCATTCTTGGTATGACTATGGTAGATGACCCAGGTAAATACTTGGGACTTCCTACAATGTGGGGGAGGTCTAAGAAGGAGGCGCTGCAGTTTGTGAAGGAGAAGTTGTTGCGTAAGTTAAGCAGATGGAAACAATCCCTTCTCTCACAAGCCGGCAGGGAGGTCCTTATCAAAGCCGTTGCTCAAGCTGTCCCGAATTACCCTATGGGAGTTTTCTTATTCCCAAAACGTTCTGTACGAAGATGGAGTCTAAGATTGCCAATTTCTAGTGGGGCCAAAAACAGGAGGAAAGGAAGATCCATTGGGTACGTTGGACCGAATTGGGCCTGCCAAAGCATGAAGAGGGTATGGGCTTCCGTGACTTTCATGATTTCAATTTGGCTCTATTAGCTAAATAGTGTTGGTGGCTTCTCACAGAACCGAATTCTCTCTGGGCTCGTTTAATCAAAGCTCGCTATTTCCCTTAGTGTAATTTTATGGAGGCCACCAAGGGTAGCAGGGCATCGTGGGCGTGGGCGTGGGCTAGTCTCATTGAAGGAAGAAAGGTGATCCTAAATGGGGCAAGATGGCTGATTATGAATGGAGCGCAAGCGAGAATATGGACTGACAAATGGATTACTAACATACAAAGAGGTGCTTTGTGTCCTGCTCCTGGTGCCTTTATGGATAGAAATTCTACTGTGGAGACTATTATTGATTAGAATTCAAGAACGTGGAAACTGGATTTAATCCGGCCTCTATTATCGACTGAAGAGGCTTTTGCCATTCAACGGATCCCTATCGGAAGCAGCTCGGAGGTGGATCGCCTGGTGTGGCTGGATGAGAAAAATGGAAAATACTCGGGAAAATCTGGTTATCACAACATTCATACTCATCATCATCGCAGCTCTGTGCGTAGACCTTCTTCCCCTATGTCCATTGACCAAAGGGACTGGAAGTTGATTTGGCACTCGGATGTCACACCAAAAATTCGCCATTTCTTTTGGAGAGCTTTAAATGGCCACGTGGCTGTCTCATCTGTTCTTTATAAGAAGAAGCTGTGCAACTTTCCCTTATGTCCAATTTGCAATGATCACGAGGAGACAATTGAGCACATGTTATTGCTTTGCCCTTGGGTTGAACCTGTCTGGTTCGGAGGCCTAACCTATAGAGTTGATAGGCAGCAAATTTCTTCTCTGCATACATGGTTGCGGGATTGCGTGATCATAGGCCTTAACACAAAGGAGGAGAGAAGCCGAATGTCAGATTGCATACACTTGCTGGAATATATGGAAGACTAGAAATAGGGTGGTGTTTGACATTTTCACACCCCAACCCCAGCAAACCCTTAAGGCCATTTTCGACCAGGTAAATGAAAGATTCTCTCTAAACCATCTAATCACCTCTTCCACCACAAGATCAGTTCATCCCTCTGCCCAAGCGTCTTGGGCAGCCCCTTCTGAGCCTTTTGTCAAAATAAATGTTGATGCTGCTTGGAGGAAAAGCACATGTCATGCGGGGGCAAGCATTGTTATTCGAAACTTTGAAGGAAGATTTCTTGGGGCCAAATCTGTGGATTTTCAAGTGGAGAATGCTCTTATAGCTGAGGCAACAGCGTTATGGGAGGGCTGCAAATTTGCTAAGGAGCGGGGTCACAACATGGTTTGTTTCGAGTCAGATTCTTTGGAGCTTATCCCAAGTGTTTGTGGCTCTTTTGGTCGAGGAGTTGGACTTTGTACCCAATTCTTACCCTCATCCGCAATGAGCAACGATATGTTGAAGAGTGCAGGTGGAATTGGACCTCCAGAAATTGTAATCAAGCGGCGAATAATCTTGCGTCGCTGGCACTATAGAGGAGTATGGAAGTTTGGGTTGAACGGCCCCCCACCTCTCTTGTGCACAACCTTTGCAAGGATGGACTCCCTTGTCCTCACCATGCCTAATTTGGTTGTTGATTGGTCTTGAATCGTTTTGACATCCTTATGGTTGGATCGTCTTTCTGGCGCTTTTCTTCTTGATCAGTCTAATGTATTGTTTGGTTTCTGGACTCTCTATGTTTTCTCTGTTTCCTTGCATGGACAGACTTGTTTTCCTTTTATGGGTGTGAGACTCTTGTTTAGAGGTTCTTGTGCTTTGAATAGAAGATCTTTTCGACCAAAAAATAAAAAAATAAAAAATAACAGTTTCACACAGCAACCAAGATTATAGCTCACTAGACCTTTTCATAATTTTGGTAGTCATCTTTGACCTACACCTACACCGAATGAAAGTTAAAACTATACTTTCTTGAATAAAGAAATAAGGAAATTTATGTTATTTATAGGTGTTTCCATTCAAGAAAGGGGAGAAGATAGTTTTAAGAAAAGTAGTTAAAAATTAAAGTTCAGTTCAAGATGCTATAGAAATTTTGGTCCTATTTATACATGAATATGAGACTCGGTGGGAGGTAAGGGATTGACAAAGAAAAATTGTACTGCATATACTAAAAAATAATTAGGGTTTGAAATGATATGTTTATTCTTCTCTTAAGGAGGAATATATATACTACATATAGAATGGGTATACAAAGTGGGTGCAAATAGGAAATATGTACAAAATCTCCTAATTCTACTCAAATTAGATAATTACAATAAAATATAAATTCTATTCCTAATAGGAAAAAATTCTATTCTGAATAGGAACGTTGACTCATGCCAACACTCCCCCTCAAGTTGGTGCATAGATATTGGTTATGCCCAACTTGTCAAGTTAGTCTTGAAATCGGCGCTTTGACGTGGCATGGGTCAGCATATCTGCTCTAAAGAAGGCACAAAAAGTATAGAAATTAATTTATGCTCTAGCTTCTCCTTATTGAAATGCCAATCAACTTCCACATGCATAGTTCGATCATGTTGCACTGGATTGTTAGCAATTTCAAATGCATACTGATTATCACATTAGAGCTTTGTAGCAGCATCCGGTCTAAACCCAATTTCAGCAAGTAACCACCTCAACCACTGTATTTCACAAACCCCTTGGGCAATCCATCTGTACTCAAACTCTGCAAAGGACCGAGACACAACGTTTTGCTTCTTGCTACACCACGTAACTAGGTTACCACCAACAAATGTGAAGTAACCAGATGTAGAATGTCTATCTGTAATATTCCTTGCATAATCGGTGTTAGTGTAACCTTCTAGATCCAAGTGGCCATTTTAAAAAAATAATAATAAACCTCTCCCAAGAGCAAACTTTAAGTAACTCTAAATACGCATCGCAACAGCCATATGATCATCACTAGGGGAATGCATAAATTGGCTAGCAACGCTTACCGCATAGGCAATATCAGGGCGTGTCAATGATAAATAAATAAATCTCCTAACCAACTTTTGGTATATTTCTTTGTTAGTTAGGACCTGATCCACATAAACACCAAGTTTGTGATTCTCAACAATAGGTGTATCAGCTGGTTTACAGTCAAGCATTCCAGTATCTGCTAACAGGTCCATGACATACTTCCTTTGTGAAAGAAATAAGCCATGTTTAGATCGAGTGACTTCCACTCCTAGAAAATATTTCAGACTACCCAAATCTTTTATCTCAAATTCAGATGCTAAACACTTCTGTAGTTCCTCGATTTTTGCAGTATCATCACCAGTCACAATCATATCATCAACATAAATAATCAACAAAGTCACCTTACCAGCCCTATGTTTAATGAATAGAGTATGATCAGTATTGGCTTGTTGATAACTAAACTTCTTCATAGCTGTAGTAATTCTGCCAAACCATGCCTGAGGAGACTACTTTAACCCGTACAACGCCTTTTTTAATTTGCACACGTTCCCCGTGTCACCGGTAATGCTATACCCCAGTGGAAGACTCATGTACACTTCTTCTTCTAGTTCACCATGTAAGAATGCATTTTTTACATGAAATTGACAACAAAACTTTGACGGTATTCATCTTAGCAATAGGTGCAAAAGTATCATGATAATCAACTCCATATGTATGAGTGAACCCTTTAGCTACTAATCTTGCTTGTACCTCTCCACCACTACTACGATTTAATATTTGCGCGACGGAAGTTTGCGCGACGAAGAAACTTTCGTCGCGCAAGAAGCACTGTTGCGACGAAAAAAATATTCCGTCGCGCATACAACAGATAACTAGCGCGACAAATAATTTCGTCGCGGAAAGAGTCTATGCGCGACGTAAATAAATTTCGTCGCGCAAAGGTGGTAAAAAAAACCGCGTCTATGTTATTGGCGCCAAACTCTTGCGCGACGACAGAGATCGTCGCGCATGACAATATTGCGCGACAATTCCTACTATTCGTCGCGCAAAGATGGACAGAAAATTGGCTCCTTTTATGGCGGTAAAAAAATTTTGCGCGACGAGAGTTTTCGTCTCAAAAGACAACTTAGCGCGACGAAAAAATGTACCGTCGCGTAAGAAAACGAGGGAAACTTATTTTTGGGGCCAAAATGCAAGGTGGATAAATTTTTTTTTGCTCGACGGAAGTGCCTTCGTCGCGTAAAGTTTAATAGCGGTGCGTTCTTGCGCAACGAAATAATATTATTTGGGCGACGAAAGTAGAACTTTGCGCGACGCAAAATAGTATTTGCGCGACGGGAGTTTGTGCGATGAATAGTTGTTTTCGTCGCCCAAAAAAGCAGATGTCGACGCGTAATTGCGCGACGGAAATGTTGTTTTGTGCGACGGAAAAGTGGGTTTTCGCGACGGCATTTTGCTCGACGAATTTTCTTTTTCATCGCGCAAAGTCCTTCTTCTTCATATTAGTATCTGCCATTGCAGAAGCAGAATGCAAAAATTGCATTCTGCCTCTCTCTCACTCTCCCTGCCGCTGCTCTGCTGTGAATTCATTACGTTTATTAGGTATGTATTTTGTGTCGTTAGTTTAAATGTATTAATGTAAATTCGTACTAATGCTATTAATTTTGTTCGCGTTAGGGATATTTGTGATTAGTGATTGGTGGAGAACGATTGAGAAGGTATGTTATTGTAAAAGTTTGTTTGTTATGTTTGTATTTTTTTTTGAAGTTATATGTTTATAATGTTGTGAAATTGTGCGTGACGTAGCACAATGTGTTGTGATGTACGAAGTTAATTGAAATTAACTTCGTAATTTTATTTTTATGTTTAGTAACACGTAGTTTCCCGTTCGAGATTAGTTGGATTTCGTGCATGGATGCGTAAGGCATGACTGCGGTCCAATTAATTCTTGAATTGTCCCATTATTTGGACAGTTTGGTAATGCATAGTGTTGCCACATAATCTTCGGCTACAGGATTAGGTTTCGATTGTGGAGATTTCGGTGTCATCTCGGTACGTTCTTCGGGGGGTACGTAGGTATTTAGACCTATGCCCACTTCAAGAACTGTGTCGAGATGCTGCCGAAATTAATCCACGTCGAAATCTAATCTCATGTAGCTGTAGGTTACGTGACAGGACTATACATTTTCGAATAGGATAGGGCCCTTACCGGAGGCATAAGGTGACATTATAACTTCGTATGAAGTTGTTGTGATTGTTGTGTCGTGATTGTGGTTTCAGGAATTATGAGCAGAAGGTGGATACAGAACCCTAATAGATGCGCAGACGAATACTTGGATGGAATCGAGGATTTTATTGAGTTTGCACGTAGACACAACCCGGGTGCAACTAGAATCCGTTGTCCTTGTAGGTGGTGTAACAACACGTTGTTTGAGTCAATTGAAAATGTTGGATTTCATTTAGTAAGGAATGGAATGATTGAAACATATAGCATTTGGAACCTTCACGGCGAACAAGTAGACCATGCTTCGTCTTCAAATGCCCCAAGAGTGGACAATGTTGAACCTATTGGGGATCCTAATGATCA
>NC_047654.1:7427086-7474344 GCF_902201215.1 Prunus dulcis
GTTGTTTCGCATTTCAGCGTCAACTATATAAATACATACGTCGTAAATAATGACACTGACAACTATTTCCACGTCATCTTTTTTAGAAAAATCGAAGTGGAAAATTTATTTCACGACGGTTGTTTGTAAATAAGAGACGTAGTAGATTTCAATAACGTCGTCTTCTCATGTATTTAAAGGCGTCATATTTTTTCTTGTCGTGAAAATTATATTTAACGGCGTAGTGTTTTAGTTGTCGTCGTTGTATGTCTATCTTGCGACCTTGTTCTTTTAATATGTGTCATATTTTTCCTTTTTAACGACGGTGATTTGTTTGAGTTGGTCGTCTATTCTCATCCTCGACTATTTTTTAAAACTTTAGCGGACTAAACACGTCTGTTTTTATTTGTTTTCGACGTTGTTTTATTTAACAACGTCTAATATTTATCGTCGTTGTTTGTTTCTGAAAATAGGACGTATAAATTTTGTAATACGACTCTCATATATTTGTAACCGGCGTTGTTTCGTTGTTCAACGTCTACTCTATAAATACATACGTCGTAAATAATGACACTGACAACTATTTCCACGTCATCTTTTATAGAAAAATCGAAGTGGAAAATTTATTTTCCGACGGCTGTTTTTATATAGGCGACGTAGTAGGAATCAATAACGTCGTCTTCTAATGTATTTAAAGGCGTCATATTTTTTATTGTCGTGAAAATGATATTTAACGGCGTCTTATTTTAATTTTCGTCGTTGTATGTCTGTCTTGCGGCCTTGTTCTGTTAATATGTGTCATATTTTTCCTTTTTAACGACGGTTTTTTTAGAGAGTTGGTCATCTATTCTCATCCTCGACTGCTTTTTTAGATCTTTTTGCAGTACAAAGACGTCGTTTTGTATTTGTTGATGGCGTTGTATATTTTAACAACGACGGTGATTTAGCGTCGTGGTTTATGAGGGAAAAGATGACGGTGGATTCCACGACCATTGAAAAACCGAATACACGACGGTGATTTACCGTCGTCTTTTTGCTTTTTTGTAGTAGTGATATAGTTAAAGGTCTTCCATCTTTGTGGCCACTGTCAAAAATTGTCCCAACACCAACGCTAGTCCTCAACTTTAACTCTTCAATTTTAATAGTTTTCATTGATTTGACTTCAAAAGAGAAGTAACTCTCTAAATAAAATTCACGCTTTGCTAATATGGCTCTAATTTATTGTTTTTAATGCTTACAACTAATATATATGTGAAACTTAATTATTTATATTTTTGTAATTTGCATTTGTGAAGGTTTTTTTTTTTTTTTTTTTTGTATTTAATATGTACTTATTTTATATTAAAACTTATTGAAAATTAGTCTGTGGAGTTATAAACTTGTGTGATAAATATGATTTAATGAATCCATTTATTTCTAGAAAAACTTTAGAAACTGTGGGTTAAGAAAAAATGATTTTTATATTTTAAATTATGGATCCACTCTTAATACGTTATCATCATTTTTCTCCTCATGTGTACTTCCATTTGACACGTGGAGAGACACACAGCAGCGCCATACTGGCTGACTCCGGTCTGGTTGGTAGTTCAAAAGTGGGGTTGGTGGCCATTGGGCGGTGCCAGCTCACGAGACTCTGACTACAAATTACAATCCAAAAGTTGAGTGGGAAACGCTGAGAAAATATACAAAATGGGCCCACTAAGAGACTGCCACGTTGGCACAAAATACCAGGCTTTCATGGCAGCACCTGATCGCGCCACACGTCTGTACTTTCATTATTCTTTGTTCTTTTGCAATGTTTTCTTTTCTTCTTCCCTTTATATTTCTATAGCGAATGCAACTTGCAAAGTTTTCTTGTGTGCCACGTTGTCATATCATTGCTTATGGATGTCAGGCAGACAAAAGAAGAAAAAATAATGTACTTATTTCTAATTTAAATTTTCTCCAAAGTTATATGTAATGAATCCTTTTTTTTTTTTTTTTCTGATTCTGTCTCTCTTTTGTTTTACTTAGAGTTAATTTGGCATTGCTATATTGTTAAAATAATCATTATCAAATTTACTGTGAGAGAAATCAATTTGACGTAAACTTTTTGTTAAAAGTGTTGTTGGTACAATGAGTGTTTGGTAAATTTTTGTGTTAAAGTATTGTGAACTGTGTATAATGACTAAAAATGGCATTATGTTGAAATGGCTTTTCTGTTCAAGTGTGTGGTAAAAAGAAAATGAATTTCAGGTTTGGTTTGGAATGGTGGCACAGTGTGCAACAACACCGAGCTGGGACTGATTACAATAAAGCTCTCCCTAGGGGGTGTTTCTCACAAGTTGAGTTTCGAAGGCTGGACCTCACAAAGTATCCAACTAACATTCGCCCAACATGCAGGACCTAGTCATTATTTCCGCTAGACCAAACCCCTTGGGTAATTTCACTTTCATTTACATATTTCTTTGTTAAATATGTTTCGTACATGTAGATATCCCTTTGCTTTGACAAGAAAAATTAACCTAGTATGTCTATTACCATATTCTTGTGGCGTCTAAAGAGTGCTTCAACGATCCAACAATAAAAATTGAATGAAGAGAAGGAGAAGAGTAGCTCTAGCATGAGGAACGTGGAAGAGAAAGCGTGAAGATGAATGATGGGAAGTAGAAGAACGAGGAGAAAGAGATGCTAGCGTGAAAACATATGGGGTTATTTTTGGAATTATGAAATTTTCATTAAACTCTAGCACCTCTCAAAACTGATTGCCACATAATCAGAAAATGAAAGCAGCTCTGTACCAGCTTTCCCTAATTGTTTTCTCACACGACAATTATTCACAATAAGTTTTTTTTTTTTTTTTATCTCTTACCAAAAGGGCTGGGCTTTCAAAAAATTTAAAATAATAGCAATGCCAAACAGGCACTAAGTGCCGGTTTGGTACTGCTTATTTGGGGTGATAAGTAATTTTTAAAAAAATATAGGAAGCACCTCCCATTTGGTAAACTATAAGAAAATCACTTATTATTAAAAATTGGTGTGAGAGAAAACTATAAAGGAAAGCATCTAATGAGGTGCTTTTATTTTCTGATTATGCAAGAATTAGTTTCAAATAGGCACTGGGTTTAATGATTATGCGAAAATTATTTTCTAATTATGCAAGAATCAATACTAACAACATTTTTAACAAAAAAAACTTACCAAACGCCAAACTGCTTTATCTCACAGCTGATTTCTCTCATAACAAATCTGATAGCGATTATTTTCACAGCACAGCAATGCCAGACTGGCCCTTAGATTATAAAAGTTAAGGAAAATGTAAGGGATTTGCAGCTCAAGTGGTTAAGATCTATGCACCGAAGTTCTAAGTTTGACTCCCCATTTCCTCAGTGTCGCTTGTATTTAAAAAAATATAGAAAATTTAAGGAGCATATGTGTCGAGACTTGTTATATTTTTTTGAGCGTTTAGCCAAAAACTTATTAATGCTGTAAGGGTCATATTACTAAAATATGAACTAGTTAATGCCTCTACAATGGGAAATTAAAATGTGCTCTTTTTAAAAATGGAGAAATGGAGAAATGAAAGCATTGACAACGTTCAAGTGGTAATATCAAATTGAATGTCACAGTTTGTTTGAAATTTGATGACAATTAAAATCATTATGTTGATTTTTCTTTTAATTATTAATTTCTTTTTTTTTTCAGAATTATTGTTGCTTTAATAGCTAGTCTAGTATGACCTGTACTGTATGGCTGTGTTATTATGAGCATGACATTTCTCTCAAAGCTGCAGTTTTCATTGAAGGCTTAGCATAAATGCCTTTTGATTTCTGATCAACTGGAATTGGATCAAGATGACTTGTTGTATTTGTGGGAAGGGTATAATTGGTAACCCATTGGTTGTTGTTGTAGCAATATGCTCTCCCACCTCCTGCTGCAGAACAGACATAGCTCCTGTTTGAAGCTGATAAGTTTTGTCTTGTCTTGCGCAGATGAACAATCGTAAATATATTTGCATGTAGTTTATACGTGTCTCGGGTAACAAAACCATGACCTGGAAATAACTAACTATTTAATTAAGCTTCAATAATAACCAACTGTGACAAACTACAATTTTTTATTTTTTATTTTATTTTTGACTAATTTAACTGCCTCAAACCTTTCATTCTGTTTGTTTGGTTTTCTGTTACCCGCCTTGCTGTCCTGCTGTGATTGCGGATTGTAATCTGATGTGGCACTTGAGCTGCTGAGTTGGCTGGTTTCTTTCATCCTTGTCAGCAGCTTAGAGGTGTCAAATGGGATCATGTGTAACTTGATTATTTGAATTAAGGTTTGATTTGATCCACTTGACCAACTAGTTCTCGGGTTTAAAATTTTAAGATGAACTTTTTTGGCTTACAATAATAAAATTTAAACCTATGTTCGACAAACTTTCTCATCTCATTCCTATGTTACTGATGAAGGGTTTCAATGGACAAGATTGTATACCTTTCAAGCGTGTTGTCTAGTGACTTTTACATAAAGTTGAGTGATAACCCTTTTTCTAGTATGACTTAAAACTTCACAGAGGGAGAGTAGATATTGCTTTAGATTATGTTTCCTCTTTGTTTCCAAGTAACTAGATTTCATTCAAAGATTCTTCATGGTTTAATTAACCTCTAAATATTATAGAGATAATTGGTCTATTGGTACTTTTCTCAACTGTGTTGAAAAGTCAATGTTCGACTCATATGTATTCGAAGAAGATACATATTTGTGATGAATTCAGTATCTAATTGTGGCTAGCCTTTATCATCGCACTAATACTTACCAACTCATGTCAGGGGTTTTGTGTCACAGACAATGCAAATTATTATTATTTTTAATATACTCTTTCTGAGTTATAAGTATTTTAATCTAAATTCAATATATTTTATCTTCGCAGATCTTTCAATTCTCTAAGTTGAGTTTTGACTTGTTTAATTTCATTATTAAGCATCTCCAAAGGAAGAAGCAAGAGTAGGCAAACCTTATTTGTCTTGCCACATCAGCATTTTCATGCTTTGAGAAAAGAGACAAATGGGTAGGCAAAATATACTTACTCTCCACAAGAAAGCAATATTGCCTACTTCAAAGTAAAGAGATATATTGAGCATCACCTGCTTTTTATAATAAAATATCATCTCCATTATTTCATATACTTTCTATAAAATATAATAGTAAATATAAAACATAAAAATAAATATTATAATACAATTTTACCTACTTCATATTTTGCCCAGATTAAAGCTCATAAACAATATTATTGATAAGATCAAATCTCAGCCTTAGGCTAAAAACATTTCATTTAAAAGTTGAAAGTTGAAAGTACAAGAAACCTTAGTCACTTATATGCTTATCCTACCAAGGTAAGCAAACGTTAAACAAGGCAGGCTCAGCTGATAAGTCCCTTATAAGTTGCCGACCCAGGAATTCAAGCCATCTTCCTAAATTACAGGTCCATCCATCAACCCCTCATTTTATTTACAAAACAAAGCCAGCATGCATTTAGAAGATAATCCTTTCCTCACATACACCTTCCAAAATTTCTATGACCAACAAATAAACAAATCCCCTTGTTTCCTCCCCTTTATAAATCCCCTTCTTCACAATTCTCTCTCTCTCTCTCTCTCTCTCTCTCTCTCTCTCTCTACTCTGTTTTCTTCATCCATGGCTTCTGCTCTGTTTCTAATACTCTGTTTTACACATTTCTTTCTTTCATCTTCACAACCACTATATCTCCCTCTAACCCACACGCTCTCCCAAACCCAATTCAACAGTACCCAACACCTCCTCAAATCCTCCACCACGCGCTCAGCCAGGCGCTTCCACCACCACCACCGCCGCCACAACCGCCAAACAAACCAAGTCTCTCTCCCACTCGCCCCAGGCAGCGACTACACTCTCTCCTTCACTCTCAACTCCAGCCCTCCCCAACCCGTCTCTCTTTACATGGACACAGGCAGCGACCTCGTCTGGTTCCCCTGTTCCCCATTCGAATGCATACTCTGTGAAGGCAAACCCAACTCCACAAACCCACCTCCCAAAATCCCCAAAAACGCCGCCGTTTCCTGCGACTCCCGCTCCTGCTCCGCCGCCCACTCCTCCCTCTCCTCCGCCAACCTCTGCGCCATTTCCCATTGCCCTCTCGACTCTATAGAAATCTCCGAGTGCTCCTCCTTCTCTTGCCCGCCATTTTACTACGCCTACGCTGATGGAAGCTTCATAGCCAAGCTTTACAAGCACAGCCTGTCGATACCCATGTCGACGCCTGCTCTGGTTCTGAGAAATTTCACTTTTGGGTGTTCCCATTCTTCCCTCGGCGAGCCAATTGGGGTTGCTGGGTTCGGCCGCGGCTTGCTTTCTCTACCTGCCCAACTCTCTACCTTCTCTCCCCACCTCGCCACCCAGTTTTCATATTGCTTAGTTTCTCACTCCTTTGACCAGGACCGAGTCCGTCGACCGAGTCCGCTCATTCTCGGCCCGTACGACCAGAAACAGAAGCGATTTGGGGACGGTGCTGGTGGGTCGGTTGAGTATGCCTACACCTCCATGCTCGACAACCCAAAGCACCCTTATTTCTATTCGATTGGGCTCGCCGGAGTTTCGGTCGGGAAAAGGGTTTTTCCGGCACCGGAGATTCTGCAAGGGGTCGATGAGAATGGGAACGGCGGGATCGTCGTGGACTCGGGGACCACTTTCACCATGTTTCCGCAGGGTTTCTATAACTCGCTGGTGGCTGAGTTCGACCGCAGAGTCGGGCAAGTTCACGAGCGGGCGACTCGGGTGGAGGATGAAACCGGGCTTGGGCCGTGCTATTATTACGAGAAGGTGGTGGACGTTCCGGCTGTGACGTTGCATTTTGCGGGGAACAAATCCAGTGTGTTGCTGCCTAGGACGAACTACTTTTATGAGTTTGTGGACGGTGGTGATGGGGCCGGGAGGAAGAGGAAAAAGGTTGGGTGTTGGATGCTGATGAACGGTGGTGATGAGGCGGAGATGAGCGGTGGGCCCGGGGGTATTTTAGGGAATTACCAGCAGCAAGGGTTTGAGGTGGTTTATGATTTGGAGAAGCGTAGGGTTGGGTTTGCAAGGAGGCAATGCGCATTGCTTTGGGACAGTCTAAACCAACGGTAGAGTTGGGAGTTGAATTTGGTTTGGTCAAGGTGGATTGACTTTGCTTACTAAGGTCAAAGGGGGTTGTTGACTTTGACTGCACAGGGGGTGGTCTGTAAATTCCTGTAAATTAGTCGGGTGTTATTTTCTTTTTCAATGAATAAAAGTTTAAGGGGGGATTGGCTACTCTCATCATCAGTATAAGGGCATATCTACAATTTCGAGTCGAAAGAACTTACGGGTGACACTCAATTGCTAGCTGTTTCCGATATGAATTTATGTAAAAAATTACAAATTGCAACAGAGAGGAAGAATAGAGATGAAAGAAATGTGTAAAGTTTGATATTTAAATATATGTGTAATTCAAGTCAATTTTTGACTTCTCCACAGTGAACTGGCATGTACTTTGCATAAACATTAAGCAAGCGGTTTAATTTCCAATTAGGATTTGACTTGGATCAGAAGCTTTAAGTGGGGAGGAAGCTTTGTCTGATTTCTCAATGAATGGCCATAGTTAGCCCGTAGGCCATATAGGACACCAAACTTAATAGAGGGTGGGCGCACCATAATTGTTGCTCATTATTGTTTGTTATGTCACATTAGATTTTCAGTCTCAATCATGAATAAGATAGAATCATATGTGCTCAACAGAAAAATGAAGAAAGAGGGAGATTCGAAGGTGTAACACTTTTGAGCGTTTCAAAGAAAAATATCATGAAGTAGAAGAATTTGAATGTTACAAGAATAACATTGTTTTATTATATTTTCATTCAATTATGTTCTGTCATATAGAAAGATAAATTATTACGACGTGATTTGTTGATAATAACAAAACAGTTATATGTATTATACAAATTTGTCTCCACCAAAGATGCCATCAAACGTTTAATTTGAGTACAATGAGTTTTAAGGCTTTCAAATTCAGAGCGTACACCCTTAGCCAACTCATGAATAAAAAGTCGTCATCAAATATTCAAATAAGAGATGGATGTGAATATCTTTCTTTTTTTCTTTCTTTCTTTCTGACAAGACCATTCATGATGACTCATACGTACTGATAGTGAGACAATTAAATTGCGAGTTACATTATAGGTTTTACAGCCATGCTTTCACGGATGTATACAATATATGTCTCTGCTTGCTTGGATAGTTGGAGGTAGTCTTAATCATCCACCAAGGCATGAACTGTTAAATATTTGCATATTGGCGACTTCCGTAGATTTTTTTTGTAAAATGCTACGGTTAACTGTGCTTGGTCGGAGGATTCCAAAAGTAGGGACTTGTGGTTCGAATTAGCTCTAGAATTATTGCTTTTATTTGATAAAATATATTACTAAATAAAGAAAATACTTCCCTTGTTATCAGGTAAATAAGAGTTTTTACATTCCTGTAAATAGTAGTGTGACATGTGTACAGTAGTTTTTCTTTTTGTTCTTTTGATGAATTATTTTTGCATATGTGTCAAACTATGATTCACAGAAAAGAAGAATATCTCCTTACCGGAAAGAAGGCAAATAGTATCCACTAAATAAACTATAATTTATAATATAGTGAGTCATTTATAGTTATACTATCTAAATACATGTTACTTGTATGTATCTACAATTACAAATCACCCACACGCACATAGATGAATAATAATTTATATTAAAACTTCCATAAAACAAGAATAACAAAATAATCCTATCTCCATTGCAACTAAATTTTTCCCCCTCATAAGGTGCTTTGGTTGGGTAGTGGTTTTACCAGCCCATCATATTCATACCTAACCTTTATAATGTTTTGTCAAGCAATGGAATCAGCCAATCATGCCACAGTAGAAAGAGTCCAAATGCTGCCTCATACAATTGTCTTTTTCTCCCTTCATGTGACACACATACGCACTCATAGTCACGTTCATTTTCCCTCCAAGGTGCATGTGACAAAATGGATGATAAAGGGAAGAAGAAAAAAAGAGTATGATATACAGTTTGCTGGAACCCTACAAATTACTATGGATTAATTATAATTTTGGTAATTGGAATTTAGAGTTTGGTTCAAAATTAATTTTAATTACCGTGATTTCAATTTTTCTGATTTCGTCACTGTACTTGCAGTCGTTAACAAATCAAGTCACATCTCTACGTCAGTTTAATTGCACGTGTTAAATGCGTGAACGGGCAAAATTGTATTTTCACCATTTAAACAATTAATAACTAAAATTTAAAAACAAACAATCAAACAAACAACAACCCAACCATTTCTCCCACCCTCCCATCCACCATCCCTATACCCAAATCCTTCCTCATACCACCCCACCATCATCCATAACCACCCAAACCCACCACCAGCCATACCCACCTACACCCCCCATCCACCATCCAAATCTTCTCCACCATTGCCAAGAATGTCTTTCAGCGACCTGTACACAATCCCAGGTTGCTTGTAACACCCAAACATGGTGTCACTCTTGCCAGTAGGATCGTACATTATTATTGAACATTTTTCACCCAAATTCACATTGTCAATCCCGGATTGAACAAACTTGCTGCAAAACGACCCCAAATCGTCTTCTTTCGATAAAAAAAAACCCCATCGAGAGTGAAATCTCGGTACCCGAAATCAACACAGACACGACTATTCTGCTTTTGAAGATTTATCTGAAGAACCGATGTTGTTTTGGGTTCTTTTTTATTTGTTTATCTCGGATTCTGGCTAGGACTTCAACTGGGTGCTCTGGGGTAGTTCTTTTGTAGCAGAGTTAAGGTTTGGAGATAGATGTGCTTTCAAGAACTGGATACACTGCTTGGACTGTGGGGTCTTCATCAGAGATGGGTGGCTATGATTGGATTTGGAGAAGACAATGTTGGCGCCATTACTATAATTAAAGATTCAAGATTCAAGATCAGTTGCAGACAGAGATTTGGGCTTGGGGGCGATGATAGTTAGAGAGAGAGAGAGAGCCATTACCTACCCACATGCACCATGATGACTTCAGATTTGGATGTTGGATAGGGGGTGTGGCTAGTGGTGGGTTTGGATGGTTATGAATGATGATGGGGCGGTTGGTTGCAGAGAGAAGATAAAGGAGAAAGGATTTAGGGATAGGGATGGTGGATGGTAGGGGTGAGCATCAAAACCGGAATACCGAAACCGATGGTCAGAAAACTTCAAAATCGAGGGCCGCCCTTCCTGCTACATATGCTACTCGTCGAGTGGAGTATTTTGTTCAACTACGACGAAGTCCAATTTGGACGGCAACTGTCCAGAATTTCACTTTGAAATCCGGCCAAACCTAGGTTCCAAAATCAATTTCTAAAACACTACAATTGACAGGACCTGCCTCGAATTTCTCAAAACTCGAGACAAATCATGTGGAAATTCCCGACATCACCCTGATGTCGGGCCCACTTCTAAAACTATATCTTTTTTTCCAAAAAGGAATAAGGGTACGAGACTTTCTACCGAAATTTCGGCAGAGTCACCCCTGTAAATTGAACATTCCCCAAATTTCAACCTATACAAAATTCACAATTTATATCCCAATAGGTAGCACGCACAATATAACTTCATGCATTTCACATAAACGGCCTCCAGTCCTCCGGTAATTTAAAGCAATGCAAACCAGCTACGCTATCAAATCAAATAAGGTTTTAAACCAAGCATATAATAAATCCCACCAACTTCAAAAATGCCTACTGTATCAAAGTAATTTAACTTCCCAATTTCCATCATGGGGTGTCTAACATCCAAACCCAAACACAAATAGTTTAAGGCATCAGCCCAAATCGTACAACGAACCAAAACGGATTTCAAACCTAACTGAACCATAATCCCACAATCACTACATTTACTTAGTCCAACGGAATAATAAATATATCTTGATCAAGTCTTGTTTTTATCCGAGTTTCAGGACCAATGACAAGGTCAACACTAAACTTAATAAAACAACATAAGTAACATTTAGCCAGCGGCTGCACCCAGGCACTACCCTAGGTTGCCAACGTACCCTTACTAAGGGATCAAGCCACACGTAGTTCTTCCTACTAAATCCCGATTTCAAACACATACAATACCTTTATTTATCTCTCCGTTAATCACATAATCTCCCCATATGCCGAAAATTCCAACGCCACATATGGGGTTTGTCATCATGCCGGAAAATCCTACGCCACGTGTGACCTAACCATCATATCATCTCCCCATACGCCAGAAATTCCAACGTCACGTATGGGGTCTGTCATCCTGCCAAAAAATCGTATGCCACGAGTGACCTGACAATCACATAATCTCCCCATACGCCGAAAATTCCAACGCCACATATAGGGTCTGTCAGCACGCCGGATAATCTACGCCACGTGTGATCTAACCATCATATCATCTCCCCAAACGCCGAAAATTTCAACGCCATATATAGTGTTTGTCCTCACGTCGGATAACTTATGCCACGTGGGACCTAACAATCACATAATCTCCCCATATGCAGGAAATTCCAACGCCACATATGGGGTCTGTCAGCACGCCGGATAACCTACGCCACGTGTGACCTAACCATCATAGCATCTCCCCATCCGCCGAAAATTCCAACGCTAAATATGGGGTATGTCCTCACGCTGGATAACCTACGCCACGTGGGACCTAACAATCATAGGGTGGTATTTACAGTGTAATCAATATCCGGGGAGGTACATAGGGTAGTGCCTATAGCACTTCAAACTGACACTCTAAACTCTTTTTACCTTTATAAATATATATAAATATATATATTAAGTTCTAAAGTTGTATAAGCCTCAACCACAATCTGGCATCCGATAATTTCCCAATTTAAAGCAATATATTAATATCCTAATCCCACATAATCAAGTTAACTCAACATCGTTCAAGACTTGCCACTAGGGTCATTATAATTCTCTTGGGAAGATGAAATTATCCTGTGAAAACTCACGGTCAACCAAGGGTCAAACTACCCAAACTTGGTCAAACGGGGCCCACGGGGCCCACAACTTTTATTCTCTGATCTAAGAGTTCCTATAGGTTTTACAAGGTTTAGGATACACTTCCTAAAAGTTTAGTCCGGATCGGACGGTTGGATCGCTCGCGACAGCACGATCGGACGGTTATTATAAACATAAACTTTAAGTTAGTAAATCAGAACATCCGGGGCTCCAATTCACAATCCGTGAATTCCTACACGATCCTAGAATTTCCTAGGTTAACATATATCAAATTCAAGACCATCCAATGGTCCAAACCTATCGAACCCGGATAACGGGTAATAGGCGATAACCGTTCGAGACTCAAACGGTATCCAAATTAAAATATGAGCACACATACGCAGTTGTGAGGACTAGGAGATTACATTGGGACATAGTGCCCTTTTTCTGCAGTGCCCAAAGCTACCAAAATTTCACTCATCCAAACCACCTGTAGACCCTTTATCTATATTTTCTTAATTTGGTCCCACCTTATGAATTCACTTTTGGCCTCGTAAGGCCATCTCCAAGTTTGGTCTATATCTCCAAGTTTGGGCTATATCCTCAGATATAGCCCAAAATCCCTAAAAACTCATCTTCAAGAGTGGGCTATATAAAGGCTACTAAAAATAAAAAATAAAAAAGGATGGCTACATGAAGGGCTCATTTCTAAAAATCAGGCCACATGTGGCCCTTCAGCTAGCTAGGGCCAAATAATTTGATGGGCTCAACTTCTTTTTATATATATTTATTTCCTGTATCAAATAGGCCATTGGTGGCCATTGATTAAAAACCGTTCAAATCAAGGGTCTGGAGCAACCCAGCAGCTAGCTGTTTTATTTTTCAATCTGAAAAAATGATTTTTTTTTAATTCTCAAAAATTCCTAAATATTTTGTATACATACCTACCTCATTCTTACATCATTTCTCACAACATATTATCACTCCTCAATTTCATCATTTTACATCACATTCTCTTCATTCGTTTACAAACTATCCTTCATCTTTTTCTATTTAAAAAAATTATTTCCTCCCATTGTTAGAAAAAATGGTCGGTACTTCGAAGAAATGCGGAAATTGGACTCGAAAGGTGAAACTCTTTGCTTAAAAGTCTCCAAAGATAGTTTCAAGGGTACAAGCCAAACTTCTGACAGTGTTTAGACGTGTGTTTCTCAAAAATACTAAGAGCTTTACGAAGGCACCGCTCTGACGTCGAGAAATCATGAAAGTTGTAGCGGTCAGTGGAAGAAGCTTATATTTCCGAGCATGAACAAATGGCATCAAGCTTTGAAAAAGGCTGAGAGGAGACATCTAAGCAGAGCCAATGTCCTTGACAAAGTAAGTGTTTTTACTAGTTTTATTTTTAACTACATACTTTAAATTTATTTAATTTACTTTAATTATATTTTCTCGCAACGCCAAGTAGTGTGGAGAAGTTCTATATGGAAGATGTCAAAAAAGCCTTTAACCTTCACCATTTTTGGGAAATTTGTAAAGGTTGGGTGGCATTTCAAGATCCACCAAAAGAAATTTTGGTCCTACACAGGTGCGAATAAATTTGCCCGTTAATTTAGATGAAGATAAAGAACCATCTTCGATCACCAATGAAGATCCTTATTCAGCTCAAACACCCATTCCTAGGCCTATAGGACGAAACAAGGCCAGAAGAATGAAAGAAAAGGGCAAGGAAAGGGAGGATAAGGTCGATCAAGAGGAAGAGAAGAAGCGGAGACATGAAGATATGGTCCAACAAAGGCAAGAAGAGATGGATGGGAACATGACTAGGGTCAACACCACAAACATGTCTCCAATGAGGAAGGAGTTTTCTTACTCGAAAAAGAGAGAAATTCAGGACCGACACAGCATACGGGAGTTGTTTCCGAATTCGAATTCAACATCCAACTATCATCCTACAATGCCGGGAGAAGATGATGATTATTTTTAATTGTTAAGTTGTTGTTTCTAAATTAGTGTTTAAGTTGTTTTTAAATTAATGTTTAAGTTGTTGTTTTTAAAATTAATATTTAAGTTGTTGATTTTAAATGAATTTTTAAGTTGTTTTTATAAATAGTAGTTCAATTGAATTAACTAATAAATTTATATTATGTACTAAAAAGTATTAAAATATTAAATTTAGTCCTTTATTAACGAAGACGATTAAAATATAGTCTCACACTACTTCTTATAAAATAACTTTTTAGACGGCTAAATATACCCCTCCCCACTTGGAGATGGCCTAAGCATCATTACAACTTTGTCCATATTTTTCAACTAATTATACGATAGCTGGTTGTTGGTGTAGTTCAATAACATAGGCCCGACCTTACAATATTCTGACTTTTTTAATAATGATTTCGAGCAGTACACGTGGACAAATAACAAGAAAAGCCGCCGCGACCCGCGAACTTTATTTGAAGCTTGAGCATGACGTGATCGTATTTTGTCGTTTCAGAAGAGCTGAAAGCCTGTCTGAGAGATTGGGTACAGCTAAGCTACCGCTGTCTCCATACGTGTTCTTCTAGATGCTTCTTCATGATTATCATCCCACACTGGGCCCAGTGACAACGAACACACGCTTCCACATTCTAAAATACAAATAAAATATGTAACCAAACAAATACAAATAAAACCAACCAAAATATTTCGGGATTTTTAAATACTTTAAACAATTCATAACATTTTTTTCCTTATTTTTCATTCACATGGGGTCCACATCAGCGAAAAGACCAGTCATTCCAAGCCACGTATGTAGTTAATGGCTATGTTAACATTATGATTAACGTTAGGGATAATTTATAGGATTTTTAGGAATTTGTGTATGAGTTTGTAAATGTCCAATAAATCGTGTATGAATTTGAAAAATATCTAATAATTTAGGGGCGTCTATATAGTTAACCCAATAAATTATTTGTGTTGCCATCTCTGTCTTTTACTACGAAAGAGTCTTTAACTGGATTTAAATTTTCAGTCCATGAATTCAAATAATAGTTACTGTCTACTCTGGTTCTTTAGGGGTCAAGTCTCTCGAATTTATCCTCTAGGTCATGCTTACTTTATTTATCCGCCTTGTAAAAAAAAAAAAAGTTAAAATTTCGTAGAGACGAAACAACGGTCTAATACTACGAATATCAATATTATCCCCAACTAATATATTAAAATGCATTTTCATAACGCACCTAGTAGTGTAGCACAAGAAAACTTCTATGATGTGATGCACATGTGGTTCGTTGCCTTCCTTTAAAATGTACGCTATGTGAACAACACATACTATCATGTGCACTACTACATTATTGCGCCCAAGTGTGCGTGAAGGGAGGATAGGAGGAAATCTGGGCAACCAGCAAAGGTTGAGGAAATCTCGACATTCGACATCGCAAACTCACCGACTTAGAGAGAGAATGAATCAATAGAAGAAGAAGGTTGGACATCCACAAGTTGCAAATGGCAATGTTGCTGACATGACAACACTGGGAAGAAGAAGACATTGCGAAGAAGATGATATCATTGTGCCCTAAGATAATACGATGAGTTTTGGTGTTGGCCTCCTTTTAGTGAAAAGGAGAGTTTCCATGGGTCATGCTCTACTATATGACCCATACCCAACAGATTATATTTATATTTAACTAATAAAATCATTTAGGCCCTTTAATTCATTTCCAACAAATGTTAATTTTTTTTATTTATTACTTAGTAGTTTCTTCGCATGCGCTTTCGCGCCTATGAGAGGCTTTTTTTTTTTATAAAAAATTTTAAATTTTATTTTAGAATTAAAAAAGATAATGGGTAGTTGTGTTCCATAAAAAAAAGGATTCATTATTTGATTTTTCTTTTAATTTTAATTTTCTTTGATATGAAAAAATGTGAATTTATGATATTATCCTCATTTAATTAATAATTTCAATTTTTAATGTTTGCATTAACCAATGACATTTTCTGATATTTTGAATGTTTCACTATTCTCTGCCTTTTGCTTTATATATATATATATATATATATACAGTCCTGATCTCTTGGACCCCTATAGTCCAAGAGATTTATGATCACTCACCGTTGGATGTAAATTCAACGGTTGACTTGAATCGGGTAATAATCATTTATGTCATATTACATTTATATATATCATTTTAAACCATTAGATTAATATCCAACGGTGGGTGACCATAATCTCTTGGACTCCTGTGGTCCAAGAGATCGGGACTGCTATATATATATATATATATACACGAAGCACGAAGTTTAAAAGGGCAAAACGTCAAACACGAAGTTTAGATACATGCATAACAACAATGCATTCCTCCACGAAACCCCAAACCAAGAGGAAACTACCTTCTTCCCACCCCACCCCAAACCAGAACCGCCTCAAACCCACACCAATCAGCCCCACTCGACCACCCTAGTCACACGCCCACCGCACCCCACACCTAACACCCCACTAACAAACTCAAACCTTATACACTGCTTCAACTTGTCTGAGTTCTAAATTCAGTTTTAGGGTGGTGGGTTTTGAATGTTTATTTTTTCTTCCCTAAATTCAATTCTATGAACATGCTTTGGAGTGGGAATATGTTTTTTTTCACTTTGGGGGCTGTGTGTGGTGGGTAGCGCTGTTCCAATCACCCAAGTTTGGTGGTTCCAAATAATCTGAGAAATTACAAGTAATTACAGGCGGTTATCACTCATGGCCACATCCTCTTTCAGGGAGTAGTTTTTCTTTTTTGGCTTTCCTTTTTCCAAGTGTCTTATGCTTTCTGAATTTATTTTTCTGTCTGTTTTTTGCTTGAGATTCTAGTTTGTTTTCTTCATTTTTGTTTGTGGTGTTAATTACTTCATATACTTGTTCTTAACTCTCGTATAGTGCATGTCATTTTATTTTCTGCTTGTTTGTTTTGCCCTTTTTTTTTCTTTGAGATTTAGTTTTGGCAACCCTTTTTTAATTTTAACTCTTCTCTCTAATAGTTTTCATCTTGTTTAGCATTCTAACAAAATTTTCTTTTATTTGTGGTGTTGATTGCCAGGATCATTCATTTGTTCGTTAATCTTGAAGAACCATAACGGCCACCTTTGGTAGATAGTGTAGCAGTTCCAAGCCATTTTTAAAAGCAGTTACCAATTGGTTGTGACATTGTAGTTGGTGCTCTTGCAATTTATCCTAATCGCTGCAATTGGTCTTGCCTGTTGGTTGTTGTTGATGAGCAAGCTTCACAATGGTACTCTTTAGTTGATGTGATTGCTCACTTTATTGACTACATAAGGTGGTATGAGAATGTGGTATAAAAATGTGGTAAGAGTAGCACAAAAGTATTGATTTGTAGTGAGGGGGCCATAGGCTTAAGTATAGCAATTTTTCTTTGTATTTGTTACCACACCCTGACAGGATCCGACCAAAATTCCACTTTGGAATCCGAGCCAAACCCTGTGAGTGTCCGATACCTGGCTAATGCCGGGCACAAAGACCAAACTGCCCTTCTAACTAAAAATTCACTTGTAAAATAAGATTATCTTCTGCCGAAAATTTGGCAAAGCTTCCCCTGTAATTTACTCATTTTCCAAAATTTCCACATGCCATCAAACATTTATATAACTCAATCGTTCAGCATGCATTCAATTATATCCAAACAAAAGCATCATAATATTCTAGTCTCAGGTCGCAATAAATCAAATAAATCAATCTGCTAATAAAATTCATCTCAACTTTCAGAACAACAATAATGCATTGGTAAACTCAAACATTCTAACTTGTGGCTACACCTTGTAACTATAGGCTGCCTATGTACCCTTACTGAGAGATTATGGTCACCCACCGTTGGATATTAATCTAATGGTTCAAAATGATATATATAAATGCAATATGACATAAATGATTATTACCCGATTCAAGTCATAAATGAGTGAACCGTTGAATTTACATCCAACGGTGAGTGACCATAAATCTCTTGGACTACAGGGGTCCAAGAGATCAGGACTGATATAAAATAATGCAATATAAAGATAAATGAACATAATAAAATAAAATAAGTTAAAGATTTATAAGCTCCGAACATCCTTGTATCGAACTCACGTAAAGTTCATAAATAAATAAATAAATTTATATATATCAATAACTTGATTAGAATTTATATATATTTCCATCTATCACTTGTAAAACAATTGTAACGCTTAATAAAATAATGGTAACTGTATAAAATCCTCAATTTAGTTTAAAAGCATTCAGAACTTAAATTCTCTCCACCTAGACGTAACCCCATTTCTGATTCGTCAATTCCATATATGCCATCAATTCCATATAATAATCCGTCAATTCCAATGTTAGTCTGTCAATTTCATCCTCGCAAGCCTCGGAAACACAAAGTTAACCGAGCTGCATTCCTCGCAGGTCTCAGAGATACAAAGAGCTTCCATTGAGGGATCCCTCAAATAAGCTTATTTGAGGGATACTTCTTATAAGCCCTACTCCGGATTGTATTTCACTAATCCAAACCGCCTATTTTGTAGATACTCATTCAAAGATCATCTCTACAAAAAATTACTTGAATCAGATATCATTTGACCACTCAATTGAGTTATTGAAATTTTAGTATTTTCTTGAAGCACCGTGTTCATTGATTTTGTAAGACACAATTGGATGTCGAAACCGGTTCCAATTTGTATAATTTTTTGTAAGGATGATCTATGAATGAAGACCTAAAAAATAGATGATTTGGATCATTGGGAAAAAAATTGTATGGTACCCTAAAGGGCATCCCTCAAATAAAATTATTTGAGAGATCCCTCAATAGAAGGAGACTGCTAAGAGATAATACTTCAATCTGAGCCGCAATCCTCGCACCACATGGTTCAGGAGTTCCCGAAACTCGTGGGGCATCATCAAAATAACAAATTGTCTCAAGGCAACTGGGGGGGTACCCTCGCGGTGGATTTGAAAATCATAACTCGTCATGTATATAAACTTTCAATAAATTGGTTCTCAACTAAACTTAAAAAAAAAATATATATATATATATATATATTAACATGTACTTGGACATTTACTTAATTTCTTATTTCTTTTGAAATCTGATTTACAAATTATTCTCAACTCTTCACATCTGAACACCAAATAATATCCTTAAAAAGTAATTTCAATTACATAGCAACTCAAGAACATTAAATCATCCAATAATACTCAGCCAGATACAATGATAATAATCAACACGATAAATAGATAACTTCCAATATTTCATAACCTTCCAATACCAAAATAATAACCAATATCAACATAAAACACTATAACATAAACTCATAAACCAAACATAAACAAAACACTTAACATAACAGTCAATCCTCAAGTATAAGATTGTTCTAATACATCTCGAAGGATAAACTACCTCGGAATACTCTCAGCCCACAAAATGGTTAGACTTCAAAAATTGGGTCAACGGGCTCGAGTGGGAGTCCACTACCACCTATCACAAAACCAGGAGTCCCTAAAGGTCCCAATAGGTCTAAGATACATGTCCCGAAAATTTGCTTTCAATCGGACGGTCGAATTGATCATGATCGGACGATTGGACGGTTTCTATAACCCTAGCCATAGGGCTAGCCTTTTTGGAGTATCTGAGACTCCGATTCACGATCCGTTGAATCCTACACGATCCTAGAATTGTCTAGGTCAACACATACAAGAATAACTATGGTCCAACGGTTCAAACGCATCGAACCCGGAAATCACACACTATGCGAGATCCGATCGAGACTCAAACGTTGTCCGAATTGAGATCCGCGAATTCCTACGCGCTCGCGAGGACTAAGAGATTATTTTAGGACTGAATGTAACTTCACTATACTGCCCACACGCCGCCACACATGCTGGCAGCTCGTGGGTGTCTAGAATAAACTCCAACGGCCCGAAAAACTCCAAACCGCTGCCCAAGATTCCTACCCTAGGTCTAGGACATCAATTAGAGTCACTTTTATTCTTGGACCAAGGCCAAAAATTAACCGGAACTAGCCGAAACGAAGCCAAAACCGTCGGCATAATATGGATATATGAAACAATCTGGCTCGACGGATTTCTTGGCTGGGGTCGCCGGAAATGCAAAAATACCGACGGAAAAGCCTAACCATTCCTTAGCTTCAATTCGAGCTCATCATTAGCCAATCAGATCGGGTCTTAGGTGGATTTTATAGAGGAGGACAAGATGAACACTTTTCGTGAAGGTGGCGTGTCCATCCGGTGAACCACGATGTCGATTTTGTGGCTTGGAAGTCGAACAGTCACTGTTGCTACAGTGACTGTCGAAAAACAAAGGAAAAAAAAATGGCTGAAGCTGCTGGGGGAGGAAGGAGAGAAAAATAAAAAGAGTTTGGGTACTGTAGCAATAAGAAATTTCAAAATTCCCTTTACGTCCTTTTTGTTTCTAGACCTTTTCTCCTTCGCTACAACTCAGAATTGGGTGTGCCGCATGGGTACGAACTCGTATCGTCGAGCTCTACGTAATGGTACCATCCAAATCCCCAAATTCCTTCCCGATCAAAAAGTCAACTTTAAACCTAATAAAATATTCTAGGGGTATAATTGTCTTTTTAAAGAATAAATTAATAATTAAAAATAAATTAAGAATCGGGTTGTTACACACCCAATATATATAGGCTTATTTGTTGAAATGCCCTATGTGGTTTCCAAATAGTCTCAATTTGTCCCATGACGTTTTAAATGACTTAATCTTACTCGTGAACTTCCATTATGTGACCAAGGTTGCCCTATTCGATTAGTCTTTAGATAAAAATCGTTAAATCAGCTGATGTTGCATGGGTATTTTGGTAAATTTAACTATTAAAAATAAAAAAATTCAAATAAAAATAAAAAATTGCTTGAAATTATTTAAAATGTTTAAAAATATATAAAATAAAAATAAATTAGGAATAACTTTTTTAACAATACCCAACAGCTCCTCCCAACCTCCAAGTTCAACGATACTATCAAATCCCTCATCTTCTCTCTCTCTCTCTCTCTCTCTCTCTCTCTCTCTCTCTCTCTCCTCCCCTACTATGTCTCCCTCTCTTTCCCTGCAACTTAGATATGGGGGAGAGAGTTATGCTGGAGAAATATCTCCCCCAAACTGTACCATGTTCTTCCACATAACCAACACCAACCCAAAGTCCACTATTTCCAAAATTAACAGAACTCCCCAATAAATAACTCAATAAAATTAATTGGGGGGCCCAAGACCACCCCTGGCCTTAACACAACTTTGCCCATGACTATAATATTTATATTCTCAAAAAGCTTACGCGACGTGATAGCTTACATAATTTGCAACGAGATATAAAATATTGTCTGCAATTTAATCATTTGTAAAATCCAGCAAATGTGTGAGGTTTTGTCATAAAAGATAAGTGTAATTAGTAGTAAAACCAATTATTATATGTTATATTTTATTTTATCAAGTTTCCAACTTATGTCTTTACGTTCTTCAACCAAAACACTATTTAAAAATGTTCCATTCTCTTGCCAAAAAGAATCTCTAATTGCCCTTTATATGCCATCTTAGGATTTTATTAAGGGTAACTATTTTCAAAATACATATTATTTTAATTAACTTATGCTTATCGTAATTTTATTTTAGTTTTTAAAGATTTGTTGTATCCTATATAATGTTGTATGGTATTTGGTATATATTGTATGATATCGTGTATTGCGTATCTGTATCCGTACTTCATAGGAGCTAATTTCACACAAGACACGAACAGGTGAAAACTCACTATGTAGATCTAATTATGATACTAAAATACATTGTAAACTCAAGTGAGTGGTGAACTCTAATTATTCAAGTGTCGTTGGGGAGGTGAAAACTCACTATGTAGATCTAATTATGATACTAAAATACATTGTAAACTCAAGTGAGTGGTGAACTCTAATTATTCAAGTGTCGTTGGGGTTGTGCCGCGAAAAGGTACAATATAGATTCGAATTTTGCCATCATCAAGAGAAAGGAAGCATTGGAGTTTGAATGAAGCTTAGCTCAAGCTTTTATTGCATTATGCTGACATTTTGCTTAGTAGTTCAGTTTGAATATCTTTGATATGATCTCACTTTGAATACAAGCGATACTCTAAATTATAAGAGGGAGGGGGTTTCTCACACACACTATCGGTGTCATAGAACTCGAACTTGAGACCACTGATCTGCAAATCAAGACCATTTTCTACTGGGTAGATCCTGTTGGCGATATGATCTCACTTTGAATTGAATAGAATTCATTTAACATACTGATGATATACTACAGGCTACCTCGAATGAAACAAATCGTTACAGAGTTATGTACACAGGTTACTTGAAGCTCAGGCATTCGAAGCTGCAAGCAAAGCATGGAATTGGATACCCAGCCCAACATCGTTTCACCTTTTCTTTTCTTTCCTTTTCTTTTTTATTTATTTATGTTTTGTGTTCACCTTCTTTTGCTTGCTGTTCTCTCCTTGCGCATTTTTCATAAATTTCATGTACAATTGTTTGAAATTCAACAACTGCCTACACTGTAATGTTGTAATGGGCTGCCATTGTCTCTGTAGCAAAACTGTTTCTTCCTGTAATTGATGCAAGAATAATTAGTTCAACTTCTTCCCCTTCCAAACTCGTAACAATTAAACATTAATTGTTTATGTTCTAACCATTAAAGTTGGATTCTGTAAGGGCACGCTTTTCGTCTTTACCTATGTATAAGTCAAGAGAAGACAGGGATATAGTCATATCTAAAGGTGGTGGAGATGGAGATGGAGATGGCGATGTTGCCTCAAGTTCAGGGAAGCCCAAAATTCTTCATCCACCCATTGAAAGCCATTGGCATCTCCCTCCTCAAGACAAACACAGGCCTTCATCTTCAATGTCAAACTTAGGCCTCAAGACAATGATCAAGTTTCGCGACACGTTCAAGAAGCTTGGAGGGAGTAGCAGCAGCATCAGCAGCAATAAGAGCTTGAAAACGGTTCTCGGAGGAGTTCGTGATCCAAAGGATGAAAAGGTTGTAGAGTGTTTCAGAGAACTGCTTTTCCTTGAGGACCAGCTTCCTCCACAGCACAATGATTATCATACCCTTTTAAGGTAAGTTGATGTGGGAACATTATTTGACATTAAGTGTTTCCAAATTTTCTATTTCATTGATAATGCTATTTTTCTTTCTTTCTGAGATTTCATTTTATAGGTTTCTCAGAATGAGGGACTTTGATTTTACAAAAGCAAAAGATGCCTTCTTGAGTTATCTTAAGTGGCGCGAGGATTATATGGTTGATGCAATTCCAAAGGTGAAAGATTTCGAAGTAAACTATATTTTCCAACAGATACAGAGGATAATGATATATTTCATATTGGTTTTACAGCATGACTTATATCAGAAGCTTTAATTTTGGTGTGCTAATAGCACAGAAATGCAGGGATATCATGTTATGTAAACATTAGAGTGTATAGAAGCTTGAAGCACAAGTTACTCTAGAGGCTTGTTTTAAGATAAATTTGAAGAAAGCAGACATGGGCTTAGCCAAGTTGGCTAGAGCGGATGTGCTCTCCACTCTGCACCGGAGTTCGAATCCCCCTCCATATAGTTTAAATTAGTTTAAAGTAGAATATTGCTTGTATCAAAAAAGATAAACCACCAAGTCCATATTAATTACTCTAAAAGCCTGTTTTAGTTCTAGCTTTCATGAGATTAAATATAAAGTTTCAACTAAAAAAAAGGGAACAATTTTCACCCATAAAATTTGACTGCAGGCCATGTATGGATTGTACCATTATCATTTTACATCAACTAGTCTTACTACAGCAAGGCACATCACTACAAGATTTTCTTTCCCTGTTTTTGGCTAATCCAATAGTAGATGTTCTGATATTGCAGGAGTTTAAGTTTGAGGAGTATGAAGCAGTAAAGAAATGCTATCCTCATGGATATCATGGGGTAGACCGGTACGGTAGACCGTTGTACATCGAAAGAATCGGGATGGTAGACCTTAACAAGCTTCTGCAAGTAACTACCCTTGAAAGATTTACCAAGTATCATGTGTCGGAACAAGAGAAAACATTAAATTGGAGATACCCTGCATGTTCACTTGCAGCCAAGAGGCATGTAGCATCTACAACAAGTATTTTAGATGTGCATGGAGTGGTGAGCATCTTTTTCTCATGTTCATCCCATATGTTATTTCATGAAGATTTGATTTTGCTGGCTGAGAAAAATAAAACAGCCTCATCAAATGTGTTATTTGAATTGCAACAGTGAGTTCTAACATACTTGAAATTTGTGTTTGATTAGGGATTGGCTAATTTCTCAAAGCCTGCTAGATATCTCTTCATGGAAATTCAGAAGATTGATAGCAATTACTACCCAGAGGTACGTGGGTTGTCATTTTCTCTGCAGGGGTGCTATGTGAACAACAAGATGGTTAGAATGGTTGATTGGTGAGTCAGGAGATTAGTAATCTAGATTCCAAAACAAAAAATTAGAAAAATTAGTGATGAATATGTCGATAATCTTACCATTAAGTCCATAGGATTAGATTAGATTGGAGATAAGTCACTATATTCAAGGTACGTTGAAGGACGAAACAAGACCCAACTTCAAAAATTTTGTCCAAATTGAAGTTGATGGACTAGTGATGAAGGAAATTTATCCCTTCAAAACCCCACAAGATAGTAGGATATTAACACCTTATAACTCAACGATTCTAATTCCCACGATATTAAAAATCATTCATCTCACTTTCATTTCTTATTTCAATACACATCGAATCTAGTGAGTTATCCAATTCAATCCAACCCTAAACACCAAATCTGCCGTAAGCTATCATAGTCAACTTAATTATCGGGTATTAGAAGGCGGTATATTTTCATCGGATTAAAAGGAATGCCAAGTCCTTACCTACTGAAAATTGATGAATTACACTTCATTTTTTTTGAAATGAAATGAATGACACTTCATTTTTAGATATACTAACAGAAGTGTAGTGTATGTGCTCTTATTTATCTGTCAATGACTTTAGAGCTATTGATATTTTTCAGACTCTAAATCGCCTGTTTATTGTGAATGCTGGATCTGGGTTTAAAATGCTGTGGAAAGCAGTGAAGGCTTTCCTTGATACACGCACATTAGCAAAGATTCAGGTGAGGGTTCTTTTCTCTAGGGTGGATAAATTTCTAGCCAGAAATTTTTTCTCCTTAATCCCAGTGGACTAATTTTTTTTGAGTCTTCGAGATTATTATTTCAGGTGCTGGGATACAATTACCAAAGTAACCTGCTTGATGTTGTTGATCAAAGGTAAGCATTTCAAGCCCAAGTTGGTACAAATTCGCACGTATATTTGTATAAATAAATTAGAAATGAGAGAAAAAAGGGTTCTTTTTCTGATTTATTCTTCATAATTAAGAAAAAAATAAATTCAATTTTCTGCAGCAATTTGCCAACTTTTCTGGGTGGAGACTGCACCTGTTCTGATTATGGAGGCTGCCTTTTAAGTGACAAAGGACCCTGGAACAATCCAGATATTACAGAAATGCTTCAAGTGATCAACTTTTTTCCTTCCCAAGTGTTTAACTTCAAACTTTGTTGCATTGCAGTTTACACTTTTTAACCATGTGCAGTTAATACAGTAGAGGGTACATAATACTTCATCTATATTTTCAGGCAATTTCTGCAGACAATAATGGGGTCAACAATTATGCAGAAAATGGTAATTTGGATTCAGATGAGGGGCTTTTACGCAATATAGTAAGCACACCAAATATAACCAATGCCTTCCTTCCTTGCATACTTCTGCTCTCTGCATAATTCAGATATATCTGTTTCTTGATAGTTTTATTTGATGTACTTATTTCAGTTGCAGCACCATTCTTGTTTTTCTTTTTAAAGAAATTTGTTTATGTGTTTCTTCTTCCCTGTTTCTCGAATTTATAACGCTCTTTAGGATTTACTGAGAAGAGAATTAAAGAACAAGTTTTCATTCTGATATAATGCTTTTTTGTGTGGAATTGCACCACAGAAAATCAAGGCCTTGGAAGCAGAATTTAGAGAGGCCAACAAAGTGAGTTCTGAAAATTCTTGTGCCTCTCATTTCCTACAATTCAATCCACGAAAACATGTTAACTGTTGTTGTGTTGCAGAAAATTCAAGCATTAGAAGCTGCACTTGAGGAAGCCAAGATAGTGAGTCCTAAAACATAAAAATTTCTTCATATTGGTACTAGCCTTAAACATCTTTAGTGAGTCTTTCATTATTTTCTCCTCACAGGTCTTGAAAGAACTTGGCCAGCAGGTTGAAGAGTTGAGATCAACTCCTTTTGAAGGATAGCCCAGCTCATCAAATTACCAAATAAATGTGTATCTTTTTATCTTTCTAGAGGAGCGCTATTCGTGCTCCTATGGTCTATACATAATTTAACCTCTCTCGCTCCTGCAGATACATTCTCATAGGAAGGCAGAGAAGTTAAAATAAGGGAGCACGAATAACGCTCTCCCTTTTCACAAACTACACAATATTTTCAAGGACCTTTATTCGCTCGTTTCTGTCAATAAACCAAGCGATTGTCATTATAGACGGTACAATTTAAGTTTATTCATAAATCAATGTTTGGCTGGCTGGCTTTGGCTGGCTTTGTACCAGCCCAACTGCTGCGTATTGATGGTTCAACATTGACTAGCCTAACCTTGGGCCCAGACAGGAAATAATAATAATCAGTTTGTATTGATGGTCCTACTTCTGAGTGTAGGGAGAGCCATCCCTTTTTAATAAAGAACTATTTGGTATAACAGTCAAACAGTCACATGATATTATAATTTTAATATGTTATAATACGTGGTTAGTTATTAATATGTTGACTCGAGAAATTGTCGCGTAATTAGAATCACATCTTATAACTCAAATCACTTTATCCTCTAATATATCTTTCATCGATGTTATAACACGTGTAATGATTTTGCAGTCACTCCCAAGGTTTTCCTATTTTTTATGAGTTTTAATTCAATGTTAGTGAGTTGGATCAATATGGACTCCCACTCAAGCATAGTTTCATTGACAAAGATGTTTCCCAAAATGATAAAGTTTTGCCCAACATTTTTGGAGTCAACGTCATCCCGACATATAGGACAAACTGACTTTTGAACAAGAAGCCAATGATATGATTGAACTTTGGTAATGAACTACATTGTCATTACATCTACCATTTAGCAAGCATGAAGATTTTGAACAACATAAATTTTGGACTGCTACATGGCCAAAATGGGCCATGGTTCCTAGTTCCTCCCACTAGAACAACATAAATTTTGAACGGCCAGATGGCCAAAATGGTGGATAGCCCTTTGCCCCGCCCCTAGACATGCTCTTAGGTAGTTTTGTTTATTTATTTATTTTATAGGGAATGAATTGCCATATGAGCTTTGAGAGTGATGTTGAGGTTGTGTGTTTTCAAGGATTGGAAGGGCATTTTAGTCTCTTTAAATTAAAAGTTGGTCTTTTTTTTTTTTTCTTCTTTTTTTCTGGAGAAATTATGGAATTGCATTCATAATTCAACCAAAACAGTCACTAGTCACAAATGGTCATTATAATAATGAAGAAACTCTGGTATAGACATCACAATTAAAAGAGCAAACTCAGAATAACCAAAAACATATAAAGCTTGAAAAAAACCAAGTCATAACAATATAAATAAAACTCTCACAAAGGAGAGGTGGAAACCTCTCACAAAGAAGAGGTGGAAACCTCTTACAAAGAAGAGGTGGAAACCTTTCACAAAAGAGAGGTGAAAAACTCTCACAAAAGGATAGGTGAAAACAACACAAAACCCAAAGAGTCTTTGCAACTTGTTCCAAATATAAAGAAATCGTAAAAAGGATAGTGGTAGAGATCCGACACCGAACACATGTGGAGATCCGATTCCGAGACACATCAGCCTGTAATGAGCAGAAGATCATTACAAAACGAAGACAAATAGAGGAAACCTTCTGTCTCTGAAAATTGGGGAAAATAGGAGAAGGGGTGAAGGGAGGAAGGGAGAGGGGAATAAGAAAGGAGGGGAAATGGGAGGAAGAACAGTGACTTCCTCCCCCTCAAAGTGAAAACGGCTCTAGAGTCTTTTTTGTGAGAGAGAGGGCTAGGGGTTTTGATTTGGCATACCGCCACCACTACTAATTAAAAGTTGGTTTAACGTTTGATTTCTTAAAAAGGTACTAATTTAAAAAGATTAGTATAGGAGAAGAGGGTATTCTATGTTATAGAAAAACTTTAAGTATTAAAAGACCATCTAAAAATGATCTCTTGTTACCAAAAATTAATCTACAAATAAGTTACAGGTATGAGTATCAGAGTATGGGACAATTTACTCTAAAAAATTAATCTAATCCATAGTTTTTAAGTTATTGGATTACACTATGCAATCTATATATATTTTAATTCTATTTTTTTAAATAATTCTTATTTTTATAAGTGTTAGTAACCGCACCAAAAGTATGAAATTAGAATAATTTTTAATATCCATTCTATATAAATAAATATGCTATTTTTATTCCTACATCCATAGTCTATGTTGGATTTTGATATTATCTAATATCACTTGAATAAAAAATAAAGTATTAAGTTCGACTTAAAAAGAAACTAAAAAGTAAATTAGGAAAAATGAAAATAAAAAGAAGGGAATGGATAGAGTTCATATCCTCCTATGATATGCCAAAATAAGGGATCGAGGGAGAAAGAGTAGAGCTGTTATAAACGCACATTCATTCATAAAATTCATAATTAGTAACTACTCATTTACTCTCTCATAAATCATCAAAAGTCAAGAAAAAAAAAAATTATCTTTCAAAAACAGAAAAAAAGAAAAAAAAGAAAAAACACTTCCCCTCTCATAAATTCACAATCAAATTCATTTTCTTCCAATTTCCCAACAACCTCTACCCCTCTCTCTCTCTCTCTCTCTCTCTCTCTCTCTCTCTCTCTCTCGATCTCTCCGCCTATCTCTGTTTTTTATTTAAATTCAATTTAGATTCCACCTTTTTCCACAGCAAACCCAAACCAAATCGATCAAGCAATCAATCCAATGAGCACGGGCGAGCTTCTCAGCATCGAGCCTCTGGAGCTCAAGTTCCCCTGTTAGTAAAATTTTCGTAACGCTCTCTTCGTTTCGATCTGTTTGCGTTTTGTAGACTTTGTTTTTCATGTTTGCGGTATTTGTTTCTGTTTTCATTTTGTGTTTTTTTGTTTGTTTTTTTTCTCTCTTCAGTCGAATTGAAGAAGCAGATCTCTTGTTCGCTTCTGCTCTCGAATAAGACCGATAACTATGTCGCTTTCAAGGTGCTCCTCTTTTGTTTTTGTGTTTGTTTTGTGTTTGTGCTTTCAAATTCTTCTGCACGTTGTAATAATTACGTCATATTTTTCGGTTTTTTGCTTATGTTCTCCATTTGGTTGTTTGGAAAATGCGAGGAAAGAAAACGAAAAATAAAACAAAAGGAGAATTGAGAATGTGGATATTCTATCATTTGATTTTCTTTTTTTTGGAACCTGAAAAGTTACTGCTTCCACTCGATTAACATGAATTGTTGTTATCTTTTTAATATTTACTGCATGCTAGTTTGTAATGGAGTGATTTACGAATGTTGTAAATCAGACAGCATTAAAAGAAAAAAATTCGAATATGACAATTGTTATGTTTGGTTTGTTTTTCTTCCAAATATCAGATTGCAGGTAGAAATGAAACTTATATTTGTGAAGTTTGTAGATTTGCTTTGGATGTTTGATATTGATTCGATTATGTTCAGGTCAAAACTACGAATCCCAAGAAGTATTGTGTTCGTCCGAACACGGGAATTGTCTCGCCTCGATCCACATGTGATGTTATAGGTGCATATTAATTATTTTGTTCGACTGTATGTATAGTTTATATAGAATATGGGATTTGAAATTTTCGATGATTAATTCATTTATTTTTTTGTTGATTTAGTTACAATGCAAGCACAAAAAGAGGCTCCTCCAGACATGCAATGCAAGGACAAGTTTCTCCTCCAGAGTGTAAAAACCAATGATGGTGCAGCTCCAAAGGATATTACTCCAGAAGTGGTAGTTATATAATGATATTATACAATGGTGTGAATACTGGTGTTTTTGTGTACTCTATGCCGAATGTTATTCATTTGTGGAATTGATGTTGTGTAGTTCAATAAAGAGGCGGGAAATGTGGTTGAGGAGTTCAAATTGAGAGTGGTATATGTTTCTCCACCTCAACCCCCTTCTCCGGTTCCAGAAGGGTCAGAAGAAGGGTCTTCACCAAGGGGTTCTGTTATGGAGAATGGAAATGTGAATGGTGCTGAGTTTTCCAATGTGAGTACTTGAGGTAGACTTTATGATGATTTCTTATCCTCAGTCAGCAGAGAGATATTGATTGGCATGCCGTTTATTGGTGATTACAGGCTGCAAAAGCATTTAGTGAGCAGCTTGAACCTCAGGAGAGATCTGCAGAGGTAAATGCCTACTCAGACCACATATCTGTTTATGTGTGTGCACTTGTGTCTTATACCCTATCCAGTTTCTGAGTTTTTCTTGTTTGTGTTGCAGAAATCTGTTATAACTTCTGTATGTTCTTAGGTCAGATGTCTGTTACATGTATCTCTTTTCCGTTGTGCTATGAGTATCCTTACGACCAAGAACCATGTAAATATTTACTAGAAAAAATTGAAATTAGTTGTTGGACTAGTTAGTGTAACAAAAAGCTTCATATGGGGATTAAAATCTTATGTATCTATTTGATAGTTGGGTTGAGGTTTTGTGACGCTAATGCAACTTGTCTAGCGTGATATTTGTTGCACATACATGCATGCTCTTACGAGCATGCATACAATGGTGAACCTTTTTCTATATGGGCTTTATTGTACTACAATTATATCTTAAGATCAGTCCTTTTAGAATGTGAAGAAAGCTGTTGTTCACGAGACGGAAGAAGATTTATCGATTGGAATTAGTCGTTAGACAAATGACTTTAAATATCTTGGTTTTTCTTTCCTCGTTGTGTCACCGGCTAGAGTTTATCCTTACCTGAGTTTGGGGCTTGTTAGGAAATAATGGAAATTTTGGACTCCATCTTTTGGTTTATTGTGATTGTTCCTTGGTGCTTTTAATTGGACTAGAAATCATACCTTTTTTTTTATTTTGCAAACAGATAGTGGATTTAATCTTTTTTTGTTAGAGACTTTCTTTTGCCTTTTCTCTTCTTCTTCCTGATAGTTTCGTTTCTACCAATTTGTAACCTACACAGGTTTGTAATGTAACCTGCATTCACGTGTGCTGCTGCCTTAAGTAGTAGGTTGTCTACCATATAACTAGTGGTGCTTGCGATGGTAGTTCTTATACTTCTTTTCTTATAATTGCAGGCAAGATCACTTATATTGAAACTGACAGAGGAAAAGAATAAAGCAAATCAACAAAGTAACAGGCTTCGCCAGGAGCTGGTGAGAGCTTAATATGCAGCTTCTGTAGAATTTGTCCTCTTCTTTACCCATTATTTATTTATTTATTTATTTGGGAGAGGGGAGAGGGGATAGGGGTTCCTATCCTTAGGCAAAAGTATGCTTTGTGTGCTTAAACATGATTACCTTACATGTTTTCAGTTATCATTACGTGTATGTTTGCACTTTGTACATATGTAAGGGATGGTGCAAAAATGAAGAATAAAAAACTTCTTCACTGTGTTTCCTTATTCAACTCTTTTGAAGTTTCTCTTCTGAAGGTAGGCCCTTGTCGAGGGATGTTGTAGTGATTTTCCCATCCTGTGATAGTAATATAGTTTTGCGAATTGCATTCCATTTGAAGTATGGATTTTTTTCATATGAAGCTTATGGATAAGAGTGCGGTACTTAGTATTGTTACTTTCTTGGAGATGTTTGAGGTTGATTTCTGAGTAAATGTCAAGACAGTAACTATTTCTTGGACTTTTTGTCTTTTCTTCTGCTACCTTAATCACTCTCTTTTATCGACAATAAAAAGGCTTTATACTATTTTCTTCCATGGATTTCACTATATTGCATTGTTAAATCTCTTGCTTCCCAAATTTTTTTGTGCTTTTCTTATTGTGTATTTGTGTAGGAACTCTTGAAGCGTCAAGGGAGCAAAAGTCGTGGTGGTGTTTCGATCCTTTTCGTCATTATTGTTGGCTTGATTGGCTTACTTTTGGGCTATCTCATGAAGAAGTCGTAAGCACTCAGTTACAAATCTTGTGTCGAGCTGTTTCCTTTCGAGTCATTGAAGAATGATGGTTGAAGGAAAAACTGAGGGTGGCTCATTTTTAGTTAGCTTTGCGAAAAAGTTTCCAAACTTGTTTAGGTGGGGCTGTGGATCTTAGGTGCTGGAATTCTAGATTAGTGCGTGGTAAACTTACATTCTTTTGTAACTTAAGAGGATGATTTTCACTTTGTTTCATTTGTGTTTCAACTTTGAGAGATTTTGGTTAACTGTATCTCTGATGGTTGTCAATAATTTTATACATCTCAGTGTGATGTAAAACATGTCTTCATTTCTTCTATATTATTTTTTCTTTGTTTCAAGTTTGTCGGTAATTATCTTAATGAATCCCACTGTCCCATTTTTTGTTTGTTTTTTTTCATTTTCTGGGTATGTTTTGGGGTTTGCATCTAAACTAAAGGTCTTTGACTTAATATGTAAAGTAAAACAGTGGGTTTAAATGGGAAAGGAATAACAAATGTGAGTTAGGTGAGTTGATCAAGATAGTATGCCCTTCTATTGCACCCGAGTTTGAACGCCTTCTGTACATTAGAGTTGTTTAGGATATTGCACGTGGGAAAAAAAAAAGAAAAAAGGAATGAATAATTTTGCGGACTTTGTAATCAAGCAACTAAAAGAGGCAGCCTCATGAAATCAAATGAAACCAGGAATTCTAACCTAATTGGATGCAAATTCCTAATTCTGCATGAGATATGTATGGATCAAGCTCAAATCTAAACCAATGCCCTTGTAGGCTTGACAATGAGAATGATGCATTTCTGAAGTAAAAAATTTGGAAGAATTGTCTGTCTGGTCTGAATTTACCGTGGTCTGACGTGGCTTTAAATTGTATAATGAACAAAGTACAATGATTAACAAGAAATAACATTTTCTATTGTTGAGGCAGACAATGCCAGTCATGCTTGTTTTGGCGGTTTTGAACAGGAAAGTAGCCGGAGTTTGTAGATTTGTACTCCCATGTGAAAACATGTGACTGCGTAACAAAGTGCACCGATATGAAACACATGAAACAAAATAAAATAAAGAGCATAGATCGAATGCGCCCTCCCCATTTACTAACTAGCATTCGGTCTACTCATATATCTTTTTCAATATTGAAAGAAATTTTAAATTCGAATCCTCATTTCGTAAAAGATAAAAATAGAAGATATTTATTTTAAAAATTATTTTAGCATGACATATTATACAATAACTTATATAGAACCTAATAAGAGAGAAAAATTCAAAACTAGCCACTTGTCATTTTCTAATTGGTTCTTATTATGTTAAAATTAATGTGGCTAATTTTGAATTTCGCTCTAAATAAGTATAAGGGCTTTTGTATATTAGGTCATGCTAAAATAATAGTAATACCCTTAAACACCTTAGACCCACATAAATAATATGAATTTTCTTCGGTACCTATTCTAAACTAAAAATATTTAAGTACTATTTTAATTAAGGACTAGTCCAAATTTTCTATTTTAGTAAACAGTTTCAATTTGTAATATATGCTTATATTATTTTTTAAAAATATTTTATTTTATTTTTATTACAAGCGGTATTGAAGAAATCCAGAGCATTGTCGAATGCAAAACATCCAAATTCAAGACATTTTTTTTATGAGGAATGCTAGCAACCTTCTCTCTAACCTTCTCTTTTGAACATTCTCCCTTCTCTTTATGACAAGTGTCATTTTCCTTACACTTACAACAATGCCATTAATGCATCACACAATTTGATTTTTGTTTTCCAAGTTTACCCTTTTAAAATGTATTGGCTTTTATATTTCCTTTAATTTATTCAAATTTTGTTATAACTTTTTTAGCATATTGTTAAAAAATAAATAATTAAAAAAATACATCGTTTTCAAAAATTAAAATAAAATTTTTTTTCATGACATTGTTATCATTTTTATTTTGTTTTTAACAAAACGCGCGTTCTCTTAGGAGAAATTAAAATTTAAAAAAAACTTCAGTTTTTATTTTCTTATTTAATTTTTAACAATGTGTTAAGAAAGTTATTAAAAAAAAAAATTAGCTTGTTATTTAAAAAAAATTAATACATTTAATAAGGGTAAACTTGGAAAACAAAAACTAATTTGTGTGATGCATTAATGACATTGTTTTTAGTGTAAGAAAAATAACACTTGTCATGAGAAGAAGGAAGAAAGTTAGAAAGAAAGTTGCTAGCACTCCCTTTTTTTTATTTCGGGTTTTGCATTCATAACTTGTAAATCCGAAGGAAAAAAAAAATATATATCCGATCAAACTGTTTGTTTCTAGAACCTTCACTAGTATCCCTGTATGCTCTGGAACTTTCTCCAAGCCTCTCCCTCCTTCCCCTTCTCCACGCCTCCCCTGTCAACATCCCATATGTGTCTGCTCTATATAAAACCCCGTGCCTTCAAACCCTCGTCAACACCCAACACGTACAAAATCTAATCTCCATTCACAAACTGATCAAACCACAAAACCAACACAGTAGAAAAAAGCCACTTCAGTCTCTTTTCTAGCAAGCACAAATGGCTTCTTCAGTTTCGATCCTTCTCAGAAGGGCCTCTGCCCCAACCCTCTTCTCCAAGCTCTCCAGCCCCATTCGCTCTGCTTCAGTTTCTCCCCTTGTCTATCGCTCCTTCAACTCCAACGCCCAGGTCACAAGCTACGATCAAGATGATCGTAGGGTCCCTGTTGATCGCAGCACCACTGACAGGTCTCCCTTTCGCCGCCGTGACCTTGGCCCCACCTTCTTCTCAGGTACTGGTCATCTGGGTTCGTTTCATTTCTCACATCATATATTTTTTGAATACAAACGCTAAACTATGCTGGTTTGCAAGTCAAGGTCTTTTCCACTAGGCTAGGTCCTGTTAACTTTTCAGACCATTTCTAAACTAGTTGGTTTTATTGCATAATATTGGGGGTTATCTCAATTGGGTTTTTCTTTTTCTTTTTTCTCCTGGTCAGATGTTTCGAAGTCCAAATTGGGTTTTTCGTTTTAGTCAAATATCTCAATTGGGTTTTTGTCTTTTTGCGAATTGCAGATGTGTTTGATCCATTTTCACCAACAAGGAGTCTGAGCCAGGTTCTGAACATGATGGACCAGTTCACGGAGAACCCATTTTTTGCAGGGTCAAGAAGAGGCTGGGACGTCAAGGAAAACGAGGAAGCTCTGTTTCTGCGGATGGACATGCCAGGCTTAGACAAAGAGGATGTGAAGATCTCGGTGGAGCAGAACACGCTGGTTGTGAAAGGAGAAGATAAAGACTCGGAGGATGAAGAAGGTGGAGGCAGGAGATTCTCTAGCAGATTGGATCTGCCTCCCAATCTTTACAAGCTCGATTCGATTAGGGCTGAGATGAAGAACGGGGTTCTGAAGCTGGCGATTCCTAAGGTCAAAGAGGACGAAAGGAAGGACGTCTTTGAGGTTAAGGTCGAGTGAGAGTGTCTCAGACAGACTGATCTGTTTTGTTTTCGTTTTGGAGTGTGTACATTTTCTTTCGGTGATGTAGTTTTGTTTAGACCCAGTTCAACATGAATAAAATAGATGTCATGGTTCATGCTCAATTTCACAAAATAAGTCTAATCGGTCTAATTCTTAGCAGAAAAAGAGATCACTTCCAAATCATTTTTCATCTTACTTGTACGGGCTTTGTATATACAAGTGTGTGTTGGATTTTCTTAACCACATTCTTGGGGCCGTGGGTCTATTCTCTTTTTCATCTTACTCATTTTAACCTAGAAAAATAAGATTATAGAGACTGCAATTACCCCAACTAGCACTTATATACGAAGTGAAATAGACAACAGATTAGCGACTTGCAGGGTATCAATCCACTATATGTAATATCATTGTAACACAAAGTAACAGCCATAACATCCTTTGATGCATCACGAATCCAAAATGTTAAACACCAAAACTATAGAGACTACAAACACAACTTGAATCAGAGAATTCAAAGTTCTGGTTAATTGAGAACACTTCCGTAAACTCACCTCCTAGAAAACCTTCTATCCTTCAAAGCAGCTCCACCTTTTCGGGTCTTGTTCAGAATCAATGCGCGTTCCCTTTCTTTCTCTCGCTTCTCCCTTTCCAATCGTTCTTCCCTCAATTCTTCCAACGTCTTCTTCCCACTCTTGTTCTTCATCTCCCCCTTAGCCCCTTTGGACGATTCATCACCGTCACCACTGTCATCATTTGCATCTGCACTCAGCCTTTCAAGGTACCATGGCAGCTTAACTCCTTTACCAGCAACTCCATAACCCAACCTATACTTCTCATCTTCTGCAGTCACAACCCTGGGCTTCTCCTCCTTCTTCATCTTCTTATTCTTCTTAAACCCATCTTTACCATCATCTCCCTCATTCTCTAATCCTTTAATAGGGTCAAAAATCTTAATCCCTTCAAACAGATTAATATGACCCGGCTTTGATTCCACTACAGCAGGCTTCTCCCCTTGGCTCACCGGAGCCAAGCCACGGGCAGTCCGGAGCTGCTCAAGACGGAACTCAGCATCCCGCTTGCGCGACTGTTCACGCTTGAGCTGCTCTTCTTTGGCGGCAGCTTCTTCGTCCTGTCGCACCTTCTCTCTATTATCAAAGTTGTACACATTCCACCGCTTCTGAGGCAGTATATTCAGACCACCATGACCACCCATGACTACTTCTAATTCCAAATTACAATTTCACCTGCATATAATACGTAAAAACGATCAATTGGGATTTCGCCAGGAACGAACAAAACTAGGGTTGCAGACTCAGAAAGAGATACAACGGAATGAAATCTAGGGTTTCCTATGCTATAAAATTGGGGTCTTTCAAATCAAAAATATGCTACGCCGAAGAAATACAATTTCAAGGTAATAGCATGAATTCGCATGTGGAATTCGAAAATCCAAATTAAATTGAATTTTTGCACAGATACATGTTAGGGTTTTGGCAACCAAAAACAATTGGTGAAATTCAGAAGAGCTGCAAATAGCTTACAAGAATGGAAAAAGAGTTTCTCGTATCGATGCAATACGAATATGAAAAGCAAACATAAATCGTAAGAAACAAGCAAATCAAAACCAAAAACGAAGACGAGAAAAGAACTTACAGCTTCAACTTCAAAGAAGGACCAAAGCGAAAGCGCCAAGCTTCTCTCAAGCGCCAAAGAAGGGAACGTCGGTCGTTTAATCACATTCGTTGGGTTTACCTTTTCTTTTTGGGAAACTCTATTGGAACCTAATTTTTTGCTCTTTGGACCCAACAACCATAAAGGTTTTACAAAATTTCCTATTGTACCCTTATTATTAAAATTAAAATTTATCCCTTTCCTTTCTTTTTTCCTTTTTGCCCTTTTCCTCTTTTGTTGCCATTGTTTTGTAAATTTTCTTTGTTCTGTCATAATTATAGATTTTTTTAAATAAAAAAATTTGGGCTAAACGTATATGCGTTCGTTTTTTCTATGAAAATTCTAATATTTCTAATAAGAAATTCTAATATTTCCAGTTGAGTTATTAATGAATAATTACATGTTATTTAACTATTAAGATCTTAAATATTCTTATAAGATAGATTTGAATGACTATAATTTGAAAAGAACTATACAAAGACGAAGAGTGGTGGGATGTGTATATATGTACTAGAGTTAAGTATTAAGTTGAATGACCTTTTTTGTCTTTTTACACAATAATAAAATTTAAGAACTTAATGATTTAAGTATTGGAGTGAACAAAGAAAAATATAGGGTTTAAATAGAAAATTTCTATAATAAAAAAAAGAGATTAGTATTTTAGAATTCCATAAACCACCCCATAAATTCTTTAATTTTTAAAAATTGACATTGACTATCTTGCCCCCAATGTTATAATTGTACAAAATAAATTAACGTCTATACTATTGTTGAGATGTATAACCTTTGCATTTGTACGTTCTCATCAAATTACATTACCAAAAAGAAAAGAATAAGTTCAAGAATAAACGATGTACAATGTTCATGCTTCTGTTCTGACTTGGTTTTGTCGTCCTTTCGGTCATGTTTGCTGTCTCGTAGATGTACTGACTGTGCTGTTGTAATTTACCGAAAACCCATTACGATGTTAACTTTCCCCATACAGCAGCCCTTCCTGCTATGCAGCTTCAATTTAATTTTTACAGGAATTACTAGGAGTATACAAAGAGGCACCGCTATGAGTCTGATCAACCAAAGTATGGTCTTTCTCGTGACCCTTTTAGAAAATGAAGTCACTGAGCTGAACACGCTTGTCTTTCTGGGAACTCTTACTGATGATATATGCACTTTCTTCCGCATTAGCATTCATACAGTTCATCCTATGCCTGTAGCATTAACAAGTCACCAAAAAGATCAATAACCCGATGTCGAAGGCGTACGGTAAAGGCCAGAAGGTAACAGTACAGACATGCTTACCAAGCAAAGTGATCTTCGCAGCAAATAGAACCTGATATGATTGAAAGCCCTGTGCCTTTCCTGCAACATACGTGCATATTTAATTTATTGTACACTAATGGATCACTTTATGTATAGGACAATGAAAAGAAACATACGCATCACAATCTCTTAGGATCGTTTTGTTGATCATTTTATGTGTGTATCTATTCCATCTTCTCACTCAAGACTCATCTTTTTATTTTGTTTTGTTTTATTTACAGAAATTCAATCACTAGATTTCAGTGGGTAAGATGTCGATTCAAAGATCATATGAGGTATGACCCCAACAGACATACCACTTAAGAATTAACAGACTAAACTAAACCTAAGTTCAAACAAATTAAAAGGAACCGCAGTCCCCAATCCTTCTGAGTGAAGGCCAAACTACAGGTAGCAAAATCTATAATCTGAAAAATAAGTGAAGAAATAAAAATTAATTTCTAGCATACTAATTCCATACCAAGTTGCAGTATACATGTCATAGAACTTATCAAAAGCTTTATCAAAACAGTACTGGCATGTCAAAAGATCCTTGACGTCAGTCACGTTGCATGTTGATTTACAGCATTTCACCTTCACCAATCAATTATAAATTATTAAGCATAATACAAAAGAGCCACTTAATGATTGGAGTCATAGCTCCCAATATATTATGATTTTAAATCATGATTGCAATCTTGAGTCACGTAGCAGCTTTATTTTATTTACATGGAAGCAAACTTCAATACATGAGAGAGACCAGATGTCATCGTCAAAGGTTCTAAGGGTAAGTTTTTAAAAGAAGCAGAAGGGAAGAGCTTTACTAGAATTTCTAGATCCTAAAATAACCGGCATATATTAACTTTTGGCCCCTAAGCTGAGTCAAAGAAGTTTATGTTTATTCATGTTCTATGTCAGAATTAGTGTAAAATAATACATCAAGATGCTATTCAAATTACCACAGGTCATTGCTGGTACAGCATCTTTTCCTTCTCTAAAAAAACTCTTAGGTAACAGTGAACCAAAGTTAGTACCCACCAGACGAGAGAGCTTATGAGAATAATATTGTCGATGAGATGGATTTGCCTGTATATGCTCATTCAAATGACCTGCACTGGAAATTAAGATTATCAGTCTACCAATGCTCTGGTGCCAGAGCATGGAATTTAAACATGAACTAAGAGGTTCTGAGAAAAATATCTAGATTAATCTGCAAGCTAAGGATCAACAATTTCCGAGCCCTTTTGACTCCCTTTTTGACTATGTTGATGAGATGCTCTTTTTTCCAAGCATTATAACTGAACTTCTAACTTCAGGATTTAAGCCTCATCATTATGTTCAAGTGTTCAATAAAAGAAACAAACAAAGATAACAGAAAAGAAACCCATGAATGGCAGTGTAGCAACAACAGAATCTAATGAATCAAGTAAGAGCATAAAAATATAATAAGTGGTTGAAGTATTTTCTAAGGAAGAGCATTTCAACTTCAAAACTGTTTTGAAATGCAAAGCAAAGCAAGCAAAATAACCCAATGGACATAATCATGAAAATAAGTTACAAATTCTGCCTTAAAAGTTTCAAAAGGAAAACAAAATTCAAATAATATGTGTGCTCATCAATGCAATTTCCCTTGAGAAAAGGTTTATCTACTAAAATTGATTACTGACACAACATACACATTGCAACATTAATCAGTCCCAGAAAAGTGAGATAAAAATTGCATAAGGGAAACAAAAAATTTGCTAGATGTCAAGAAATGCATAAATGTTCAACAGTACAACCTTATGTTATGCCATAAGTACAACTTAATCAATCCACAAAGTAGAACTATTATGCTTACTTGTCACAGAACGGAATGCTACAATGAAGGCATGTGGCTAAATTTAGTGAGCTATAGCATTCATTGCACTTTGCAGCTGACATGTTTTTGCCTATCTGGTGGCATCTGCAAACACAAAAAGGCCACAAAAGGGATCCTGAGTCCACTTTGATTATGTGATCAATAGAACAAATAAATAAATTATGTTCTCCAGCCAAGTATAAGCTTATGAGATAATCTAAAAAACACACCACAGGTAGCTTAATTAAATGAACTATAATGCAATAGTGGTCAGCAGAACAAATTCAAAACAACTGGATAACATTCTGACTTTAAGTAAACAATCCACTACTCATTTTGCTTAATGAGAACCGAAAATCTATTCATCTGAGGAAATCTCGAACTGGTGGAGATATCCAATGTCAAAAAGCATTTACCTTACCATCTTAACAATCCATTTAGACTATATAATATATATTCCTACAAATATTCTTTTTCAATGTTAGATGAAAATGAAGTTGCCGATGAGATATGATCGTATAACTGCTTGCTGGTAAGATAATATGACTCCTTAGCTCAATACAGGATAGAAACTTCTACTAAATATACCACAATGGATAACATGAGCTACGAGGCAGTACTATTACTTTCTATGGCAATGAGCACTAGAAATTTTCTCCTGCATAACAGCTTTCAGTAGACTCAACAACACAAGAAGGTCAGGCTAAATGCAATAAACAAGAGGAAGGAGGATCCCTAAACTTTAAAAATTCATTTCTATATTTTGGCAATATAATAATATCGGTGCTAGGCATCATTACCTACATAAAACAAGTCAAAATTCCAAAGCACAAAAACAAAAACAAAAAGGTAAATTAGGAAAAATACTTAAGAATAAATTCCAAACCTTCTGTACAATGCAAGAAGGTCAGCAGGTATTGAATTGGGTTTGCCTTGGCCCAATGTCACCTGGACGAAACATAGACTTTAATGAGTTATACCATCTATTTCCCCCTTTTTCTCCATTCATTACAAAGGCCAATCATGGAAGCAGTAAGGTGCGTGTTTACTATAAATATAACCAAAAGAATTAATAGAGAACCTGGTTACTTGTCATCACCAAACAATCTTCAGCAAGGTGTCCAGGCCTTCTACATTTCCAACTACACATACAAGTTCACAATCACAGGTGAATAAAGAGCTAAAATGATCAGAACATGTATTTTATACTGGAATAAGTGAAATTATGCAAACAAATAAAATTGTAACGAAAAATACAACAGTGGCCTCTCTCTGGTGCATGGACTCTATTTTACTGCCATTTTTTACACTTGAGAAACTTAGACGACAAACAAACAAGATGTCTAAGGAAATAAATACCATTCATAAGTAGAAAGACTGGAAATCTTCTTGGACCAGCGATGCCGCTCATAATCCCAAGTGTCCTCACCAAAATCAGGCATTGGTAAGGAAAATTTGGGTCCAGATGAGGAGACATCTTGTCTTTGATTGCTTGAGGGCTCCTGAGAAAATAATTTATCAGAGGACTTCAAACAAATGGAAGCAATAAATAAAACACTACAACAAACTTGTCGGCTAAGTACCTTCACAACTTTAAGAGCTTCCAATAGATCAGCTTTGCACTCCATGCTGCAGATGTCGTCATTGGTCTATTAAAACAGACAAACACCAGTTAGAGTCTAGAGATTACTACCATGCAGTGCAGGGGTGCAAAGGGACTCCATGACTAGAAGTTTAAAGATTCGTAAATGCTCACATAATATCATAACCCACCTGGTCGCATATATATTCTCCATATTTACCACATATGACACAAACAGGTTCTCCTGGATGAGGGAAACGCTGTTCACTTCTGCTCTTTACTTGATCAGATTCATGTATGTGACCTGAAAGAAGCATGCCAAGAGAAAGTAGGGTTAACAAGGACAAATTAATGAATTTCTTGGCAATTAGCCACCTCAAGTTACAAAGAAACAAATTTATTAGGAAAAACTATCGATGAATCCATATCTCTATTTGAGCTGATTCACCCAACCCAATCATTATCACACTTAGTAAGGGAAATTATCAGCAAAATTGAGTGTCTTTACGTGTTTCTTTATACAAGAATAACCAACCAGAACTTGGAGAATCCTGCTTCAATTCACATTCCGAAGTACTTTCGTCACCTATATTTTTCACATTACCATGTTTATCAATTGGCTGAAAACTATCAAAATTGTAGAACTTGACAAGCTCCTACTAGTGACAAACAACCATCGTTGACTATTATCAGAGAATGAAGAGTGAGAAATAGAAAAAGAGAAAGCTTACTGTCATATTGTACCAACTTTAAGCACGAAGTTCCCGGCTTTCCCTGCCAAAACAAGAAACCAAACCTCAAAATGTGACCTTAATCAATCACAAATTTACAATGCAAACAAATTAAAAGCAGCAATTTCAATTACCAAAACATCAGCAGTCAATTCCTCATAAGCCTGCGATGCACTAACTTCTTTTCTGCTCATGCATTTCACAAACTAATATAATAAGCAAATTATTTATTTATTTTTAAATAATAATAAATAATAGATAAATAAAGCAACAACTGCAATTCATAAACTATGGAACAAATTTGAATTTGATAATTGAAACTAAAAATCAGCTCTTGCCTTCTTTTGTCTATGTAATCCTGGTGAGACATAGGCCCATCGTTCTCTTCGATTTCACGGCTCTGAGTCTGACGACGAGGCGGCGGTGGCAGTTCCGGATCACGCTGGCGTTTACGACATGCCGGTTTGCCATCAGCAGCTGGTGGATGTTCTTCAATCGGAGAAGCATTTCCAGTGGCGATGTTGTAAGCTGAAAACAGAGGAAATAGAGTTAATTCAGATTAGAGGCCTGTTGGGTCGATGAGGAGAAAAAGAAAAAACAAGAGAATGGTAGCTACCTTTCAGGTTCTGAAGAACAGAGGAGAGACTGAGGTCCTTCTTGTAAGCGATGGAAGGGTTCTTGTAGAAATTTGTCCTCGTCCCCATTTTTGTAGCTCTCTGCATATCGAAGGGGTGTAGTTTGATGAAGAAGAAGAAAAGGGTGTTGGGTCAGAAAGCTATGGGCCCTGCAGATGGGCTCACCAGGCCAGCTGACATGGAAGTAGATTTCCACATGAAGTTGTCAAGCCCATACTTAATGCAATGCTCTAGGAGTTCGTCTATAGTGAGTGAAAAGTTATAATGGGTGTTTGTGAGGGTTATGTAAGAGCCGTCGGATGAAATCCAACGGTGAGTTTTTAAAAGAGGGTGCATGTAGAACCGGGTTGAAATATGACCCGTTGGAAACCCAACTTCAGTTGAAGATTTTTCCCTCTGTGTGAAAAACTCAAGAACGTAATCCTCTCTTATTGAATGTAATGCAAACCCGTAATTAGAAAGATCCAAAGCTCCCAAACCCTATAGTCACTCCATTGTCATCAGCAAAGTAGCATATCTTTTTTATAGCTAGACGCCGCAGCAGCAGTTATTCCTCGATTTTGGTAGAGATGGAGTCTCCACTACCAAAGAGTCTTCTCTAATGTCCACCACATTCTCTCAAGCTGACTGACTTCGGAGCTCCTGATTGACTTTGAGAGGTAAGTTCACTCTTGCTAGATTGATTTTATTGGGTTTGGTTTGTTTTTTGTGAGGGTGGGAAATTCGTCATTTGTGGCATCAATAATGCGTCATTTGTGGAATCAATAATGCGTCATTTCCTTATGAATATTCAATATACTTAGTTGATTGTTTTTGGTGGGGGTGGGAAATTATGAAATATAGGTAAAAGATCCTAAACTTAGGCTTAATGGCATTAGGAGTAAGCATTTGGAGAGGATATTGGCTGAAGTTCTGTAATTGTTGATTTGAATTACATTTGTGTTCTTAGTTGAACATGTTGGTTCTAAGGTTATTTTTTCAAGATTATTTCACAAGAGATGGCGTAACTATTATTAAATTTTGCTTACGTTTTGTGTAATCGGAACCCAACAAGCTAGGCTATGCTTGTTTTGTGTCAATTTGGGCAATGTTTTGTGCAAGTGGAATGCATTGATATGTTGTAATGCAATAATGATTGATTAATGAATTAATATTTGCTATGCAGTAATATAGAAGTAGTTCAATAATATACATGGGTAAAATGTCTGGGGGCTCAGAGAGTAATGACTGTGTAACAGCTAATGGGAGGGTTTACATTTCTGAAGTAAGAAATGAGGAAACACCAGCAGTTGGGATGAAATTCGACTCACTTAACCTCGTTTATAATTTCTATATAGATATGCATTCTTGGCTGGCTTTGGTATTTGTTGCTCCTATTCTTAACAACTAAAATGAGTTATTAAAAACAGCAACTTTAATTCTCGCAAGTGCACGAACCGTTTATAGTATAGCTTATGTAAATAGGAGGTCGATCCCACGGAGAATGGTAACTTGGTTTCAAGTTAAATTACTTAGAATGCTAGAAAAACACAGAACAAAGAAACTGACTAACTAGCTAAAGGCAAGGTCGAATTCAACAACGCCTCTTGCAAATTACTCAAGGTCTAAGACAGAATCCTAGCACCACACACGCACTCGAAATATGGCGTTTTGTTGTTGAAATGAAAAGAAGAAAGTGAAATAAAAGTGCTCGAAAGTAAACACTGGCAGCAATCAACAAGTTGTGAAACAATGATTAAGAGGTGTTAGAGCCTTGGAATCCACCACTAGTTTTCCTATCCAAGTTATGAATGCATATAAATTGACTCAAGCTTCATCAACAATAGATTATCGCATACAAGCCTATGGTATCTAGGTGCAGGATGCATGATTCTCCTAAGGCATGTGATTATGCATGGTATCTACACAACACGTGATCTCTAATATGCAACCTAAGCATGGTATCTACTTAGAATAAAGCATACAAGAGTCATTAAGCTCCTTGAGAATATGATAATCACACAAGTCCTAGAACATGGTATCTGTCCTAGTCAACCTATGGTTATTAACCCCTTGAATGATTCTTAGGCCATTCATGTGTTGCTTGTAAAAGGAGAGTAGAATTGGTGAATCTAAACCCCTTCCCAACCTGTGCTAGATACATAAAATCCTAGTTTGCAGCTTGCATCACACGCTTTCGACTACTTCCGGTCCTACTTAAAACTCGTCGTACCCGGGTTTGATTGGTCATCTATTACCATTTCCGACGTTAACAAATATACTCAGCAAGGGAAGTAACCATTTTGGTTCTCGTGTTTGAGCATAGGCAAATCAGTGGAATTGGAATTTTCGTTAAACTCTGCTTCGAACCTATTTTGATGCTTACTACTATGGAAGATTTCAACCCTAATATTTTGATGTCTTTAATTATGATAACACGAGATGCAAAGTGCCCATCCACTTCAGTCATATGTTGCTGCCATGTCCATTTTTATTTATCACGTATCAAATTTGGACATGGTTGCATCATATACAATGTTGCCTTTATTTATTATATGTTAGGGCAAGGTTTATGGAAAAGCATTTGTGACAAGGTTATGGCATTATTTTGTACTAGTTATATATTGTTTTTTGTACTGGTTCATCTCCTACTATTGCTTTCTTTCTTTGTATTATATGTTTGTGGAATCCCTCTCAAAGTTAACATATACTGTGAAAAAAATGCAAAGTGAATATATAATCACTAATATAGACTAGGACAAATAATTCACTAATATTTTAAAATTGCTTGACTGGTGTGAGGTTTTTTAGAAAAAGTATGCAATTATTTTATGTGATTGGACATGATAGAAAATATATTACTGATTCCCAATGCGGTGTCATATGGACAACTTATTGAATACCTCTGATGTAATAACCCAAACCAAAATATCTAAAAAGAAAGAAAATATCTTCTAGCAAAAAGACTATTTTGCCCTCGCATTTTTTTTAATAGGGGGAAAATTGACTTTTTGATCGAGAAAGAATTTGGGAATGCCACTTGCGCCATTGCGTAGAGCGCGCGAAACGAGTTCGTAGACACGGAGTAGACCCGAATTGGGGCTGTAACGAATGAGATATGGTCTAAAAACCGCGAAGGGCAAAACGGTAATTTGGCCAAAAAGTCAGATTTTTATCCCCCTCTCTCTCCTCTCCCCCGTCACTTTTCTCTCTCTTCCTCTCTCTCCTTTCGCGCGAATTGGATCATGCGCCCGTTCGACTTTCAGGCGACGGCCCGGCCACCACAGGCAGAGCCGGTCTCCGCCATGGGTACCATCGGGTCCGCCTCCGTGTCGCCGTCAAGACCTGACCGACCTCAACCCCGGGGCCGCCCTGAGCTGGCCGGAAAATCATGTTTTCCGACGGAGGTTCCTTCGAAGCCACCCGAACTTCCAGCTCAAAATTCTCCTTCGTTTCTCCACCAAATCGATCGAGTAAGGTATGGTTTCTCAGCTATTTTTCGTGTTCTAGCTTATGGGTATATGGGTTTCGATCGATTGTAGCTCTAAGGGGTTCGATTTTCGACTTGAAGTTTGGCCGAAACTTTGGCCGCTCACAACTACTGTTTCGGGTCACTTTCTGGGGTATGTCCAAGAACAAAAGTGACTCCAAATGGGGTGTTTTACCTAGGGTAGGAGTTTGGCGTCTTGGTTCCGAGATTTTTCGGCCACCCGAAATCGCTTAGGACACCCAAATCTGACCGCGCGTGCTGGGACGCGTGGGCGAGGGTAGTGATGTAATTCTGTGCAGTTTTGTGACCCTCGTGTCGTCACGAGCACGT
>NC_047654.1:7474444-7488580 GCF_902201215.1 Prunus dulcis
CACTTTTTCCGAATGTTATGTTCTAGTGTTTTACTGGTTATTAAGATCTGAGCTCGACTGGTTATTAGGGGCACGATTTTGTAAACATTTGTAACTGAAGGATACTTGAAGCACTTTGTTGGAACAGAGCGATTAGAAAGCAGCGTGTAAAAAAGTAAATTGCAGCTACTCACATTTCGAACGGTTGGAGAATATTAAAGGGTACACTAACTTTTGAACTACTCATAATTCCACACACAAAAGAAAATTTGATTGCAAAACATATTATGTGCTCCCTCTTAGCAATACCACGATCTCCCCAACCAACTGAACAACGGTAGCCACAATCACTCGGTCGTATTGGTCAGCTTCTTCTTAGCAGGTCTAACATGCTTATGGTCACTCATGTCCCTAGTGATATAGACGAAATAAATCTTCAGTAATATTTGGAATTTTATTATATATAAATAAACCATAAACCATTCACTAAACAATGTATAGCACATGTTATGTTACTTATGACTCACGTGTCAGTTTTTTTTGAGAAAAAGTACGCCAGCTCTTTAATGTGAATGGACATGATAATGAGACTTTACTGATTCCCAACTTGCTGTGATATTGACTGCTTATTGAATAATATTTCGATATTTGCAAAATATAATGTTAGACAGAAGGAACACATGATGACTTGCAATACATAGTCCCAATAATTATATATGAAGCAAATGAAACTGATATTTGTGTTATTTTAAATTAGATAATGACATTAAGGGAATATACTTCTAATTTGTGCAATACCACGATCACCCTCAACCAACTGAACAGCGGTAGCCGCAATCACTTAGTCGTATCGGTCAGCTTTTTTCGAGCAGCTTTGACGTGCTTATGCTCATTCATGTCACCACCATCGTCTAGTATCTCTCTCACAGCATCAGGGGACACATAGTTCCAATCATAACTTGTATGAGTAGTTGCCGCAAATGCTCGAAATTTGTCGAATCCTTCGTTGAATGCCAACTCCAGTTCACTATGGTGCTCTTCGCATCGCATATGGTTCATCAAACAACCTTTAATTTCATCATTCATTACTGTATCCAACTCCTCAGCTTTCAGCTTCCTTTTATGACTCAACTTCAAGTACTTGTTCTTTTGGGAGAACGCTTTGTTCACTCTAATGTTAAGATCAGCCAAAATTGCCTCGTCTTCAACACATTTCTCGTGCCATGAATTGATCAGTCTGGAATTATAATCCAGCTTGCCACTGACTGCATGTATTGCCTCTAATGGATCATCGGAGTCCCCCTCCCTCCCAAATGATGTTGAAAAAGGAAGGGGTCGGCGAGTACAATGTGGAAATAGAACCTGCGACTCCAATTTGTCATCTTCGATTGTGTTGTTGGCGCCTAAAGAGGTTGACATGCTTGAATAATCCTCTTTGTTTTGGGAGGATGAGGATTGCATATGCAATTTCGTTTGAGAAAGGGAACATAGGTTTATAGACCAACATACCAAAGCTTGTGTGTAGTCAACATATGTACTTTTTTTCAATTTTAAAAAAAAGAGGTGTCAGGTTTTGCTTTTCAAGCATGTCAACCTCACACTCTCCTTACACCACTGATAGTGGTTGAAAGAAACTCAATGGAAGTGACATCTAGTTAGTGAACTCAACCAAACTAGTTAGGATTAAACTTAGATTGTATCAGACCAAAAATTAATTTATACATTGTCAACCAAATATTTTTTGGCGGGAACCCTTTTATTGGTATTACTATCACCCCTTTCATAGAAATTCTCCTTCCACACAAAACTCACTCCTCCACCGAATCTGTCTCCATCTACTGAAACTCTCTCCTCCATAGAAACTCATTCCCCCCATAGAATGGATTTACTAACCAAGTTTGATGTGAGCATAATAAACACCCCTCCAAACAAAGACCGCCTTCGAAACTCAAGTGAGTCACCAGACAAGCAATGTCACATTCCTAGACAGAATGACCATTTTGTTGGAAGTTTTGAGTCTGAAAGAGTTCTTGCTTTTTGGAAGGAGAGGCATCTTCAACTTGGTGATGAAATCCAAAGGGCAAGGGCACGTTTGGAATTTGTTGAAGGCCAAATTGAAGATGACAAAAGGCAGGCCAATCTGGATAGGGCAAAGTTGCAGCGCATGAAGCGTAGACACAAACGACTTCAGAGTGTAGCTGTTCAAAAATACAAGAACTCATCTAATGCAGTGGAGTCAAAGAAGCGTGTGATGCAAGCTGGATTCGACTACTTCCAATCCTATGCAAAACTCGTCGTACCCGGGTTTGATTGGTCATCTATTACCGTTTCCGACGTTAACAAATATACTCAGCAAGGGAAGTAACCATTTTGGTTCTCGTGTTTGAGCAGAGGCAAATAAGTGGAATTGGAATTTTCGTTAAACTCTGCTTCAAACCTATTTTGATGCTTACTACTATGGAAGATTTCAACCTTAATATTTTGATGTCTTTAATTACGATAACACAAGATGCAAAGAGCCCATCTACTTCAGTCATATGTTGCTGCCATGTCCATTTTTTTTTTATCACGTATCAGATTTGGACATGGTTGCATCATATGCAATGTTGCCTTTATTTATTATATGTTAGGACAAGGTTTATGGAAAAGCATTTGTGAGTGCGTTTGTGACAAGGTTATGGAATTATTATGTACCATTTATATATTGTTTTTTGTACTGGTTCATCTCCTACTATTTCTTTCTTTCTTTATATTATATGTTTGTGGAATCCCTCTCAAAGTTAACATATACTGTGAAAAAAAATGCAGACTGAATATATAATCACTCATATAGACTAGGACAAATATTCACTAATATTTTAAAATTGCTTCACTTGTGTGAGGTTTTTCAGAAAAAGTATGGCATTATTTTATGTGATTGGACATGATAGAAAATATATTACTGATTCCCAATGCGGCGTCATATGGACAACTTATTGAATACCTCTGACGTGTTCAAAACTCTAGGTGCAGTTGCATGTGGACAACTTATTGAATACCTCTGACGTGTTCAAAGCTCTAGGCGTAGTTGCAATGATGGCTTCAAAGCATGTGCAATTATTATATATGTACATTATTATAACAAAACATATTATTTTATATCCTTATATATGAAAGGAAACTAATTCTTGTATTATTACAAATTATATAACGAATATTAAGGAAATATACTTGTTAAAGTGAATTAGGGTTAAGAGGAAATTGAGTTATGTAAAAATAATTTGGATTTTTTCATTGCGAAACGGATGATTTATAGGTTCTCCTAGTTTTATAACATCACAAGGAGGTCCAAGTAATTTTCGGGGCATTTTAAGGATTTTCCTACCATTTATTACCTTTTTTCAAAGATTTTTGCACTAAAAAAGCCAAAATAATTGCAAGAGGAGACCTGGCGGGATCTCAGCCCGTCACCTTTCACCACTTACACAAGTGTACGCCAATCAACATGGCCACATCCTTACATTTTATCCTAAATTATTATTTTATTACTTTTTCTTAGAAAATTCATAACTAAATACATAAAAATTAGAAAAATGATTCGAAAATTGCTACGAACTCATTGACACTCCATCTCCCTTGATGAATTCCCCGATTCATGGTTACGTATTTTAAAAAATTATTCCGAACATTAACGGGAGATGCTTGTTGAAGTAGGTTATTGAAGTTAAAGTTAACAAACATATATACTTAGGGTTAAGAGGAAAGTGAGTAATGTAAAATAATTTAGATTTTTTCATTACGAAACAGATGATTTATAGGTTCCCCTAGTTTTATAACGTCACAAGGAGGCCGGAGTAATTTTCGGGGCATTTTTAGGATTTTCCTACTATTTATTACCTTTTTTCAAAGATTTTTGCACTAAAAAAGCCAAAATAATTGCAAGAGGACACCTGGCGCAATCTCAGCCCGTCACCTTTCACCACTTGCACAAGTGTACGTCAATCAACATGGCCACATCCTTGCATTTTATCCTAAATTATTATTTTATTACTTTTTCTTAGAAAATTCATAACTAAATACACAAAAATTAGAAAAATGATCCGAAAATTGCTACGAACTCATTGACACTCCATCTCCCTTGCTGAATTCTCCGATTCATTGTTACGCATTTTAAAAAATAATTCCGAACATTAACAGGAGATGCTTGTTGAAGTAGGTTATTGAAGTTAAAGTTAACAAACATATATACTTAGGGTTAAGAGGAAAGTGAGTTATGTAAAATAATTTGGATTTTTTCATTACGAAACAGATGATTTATAGGTTTCCCTAGTTTTATAACGTCACAAGGAGGCCGGAGTAATTTTCGGGGCATTTTTAGGATTTTCCTACTATTTATTACCTTTTTTCAAAGATTTTTGCACTAAAAATGCCAAAATAATTGCAAGAGGACACCTGGCGCGATCTCAGCCCATCACCTTTCACCACTTGCACAAGTGTACGTCAATCAACATGGCCACATCCTTGCCTTTTACCCTAAATTATTATTTTATTACTTTTTCTTAGAAAATTCATAACTAAATACACAAAAATTAGAAAAATAATCCGAAAATTGCGACGAACTCATTGACACTCAATCTCCCTTATTGAATTCCCCGATTCATGGTTACACATTTTAAAAAATAATTCCGAACATTAACGGGAGATGATTGTTGAAGTAGGTTATTGAAGTTAAAGTTAACAAACATAAATACTTAGGGTTAAGAGGAAAGTGAGTTATCTAAAACAATTTGGATTTTTTCATTGCGAGACGAATGATTTATAGGTTCTTCTAGTTTTATAACGTCACAAGGAGGCCCGGGTAATTTTCGGGGCATTTTTAGAATTTTCCTACTATTTATTACCTTTTTTCAAAGATTTTTGCACTAAAAAAGCCAAAATAATTGCAAGAGGACACCTGGCGCGATCTCAGCCCGTCACCTTTCACCACTTGCACAAGTGTATGTCAGTCAACATGGCCACATCCTTGCCTTTTACCATAAATTATTATTTTATTACTTTTTCTTGGAAAATTCATAACTAAATACACAAAAATCCCAATAATGTTCCGAAAATTGCTACGAACTTATTGAGATTTCATCTTCCTACTGAATTCCCTGTTTCATGGTTATGCTACATTAGTATTTTATTATTATTTATCCTAAATTATTTTTATTATTATTATATTACTTTTTAGGCTGTCCATTTGTTAATTATATTTACTCCAACTTTTTTATTAATTTTTATTTTCCGTGCGAATAGGCCATTTCTGGTGCTAATCGGTTTCTCTCTTCTTCAATTTGTTAATTTTTTTATTTTTTAGGTTTAAGGGATGTTTTGAAAAATAAAATGGAAATATACAAGTCATCCATTCTACAACATCAGGAAAAAATTATTCAACGTCATTCATTGTTCAAGTTTTGTTTAAGAAACGTGTAACCAAATCATTTGGGATATGCTAAGTGGGAAAATGTCATTCCCAAGCATTGGTGAAAAGACACCTATTTACTCCATGCATGCCTTTTCATTTACCAAATATTAAGATTGCAGTTGTGCAAAATATCTGTGTCAGTAAAATGTCATTCGTAGCCGTCTATGATGTCAGTAATCATTCCACTATATAATATATATTATACATTTATATATAAAACGGTTTATGACAGCACAAACACCAGACAAAATAGATTAAAACCCAACATTTAAACAACATTTGTACAACGTAGCCAGCCAACCTAGAACTGAAGAGAAGCAAGTCCACAATGCATAAAAACCGTAAAAACATACTACAACTAATTATAAGGGTATGGATTCCCTGGCACAACATACACACGCATCACCTTGAACCAAAAAATACTCTCACGGTGCCATTTGCATCGATTGCAACAAGTCCAGAAGGCAGGATTTATCTTTTCTTCAGTAGGCCAGCCTTGAATAACAAAACACCATTCATTGTTGTTACAAGCGCTGCAGTGATTGAACTTAATCTTCCCATAGTAAAACATATCTACGATATGTCTTGCAACAGAGAAAACTCGGCTTAATCTTCGTCTCAAAGCATCCCTGGTTCCTTTCATATCAATGTTGTTACGTTGATTCAAAGAACACAAGAATTCTAATGCATCCTCTTTTGACTGACCAATTCCGGACATGCCAAGTAGTCCAACTAGATATGCCGCTTCCATATGGCCTGCCGTGGCTGCAATGCGCATCCCATACAACGCTTCCACGTTACCCTGCCTGAAAAAAACTTCGAATGCTTCTCTAAATATCGACTCAGGGTTATCGCAAGCCCTGCATTGTTGCAAGAAATGCTGGACCGCAGGATTGGCATGGTCCCAGCTAGGATGGTCTGGGTACCTTGCCATTGAAATGGTGTTCCACACTTGTGGAGTGTTTGCCAAAGTATGGAACAATGGGCACACAGATGCCATATGGAAGAGATCTTCCGATGATTGGGTTGCCACGTATAACATCACTTTAAACCAAGCTAACTCCGGGATGAAGGCTTGGGGCATATCCAAATGGAGATGCTTCCTTCTCTTTCCTCCGAGTGTAGTGAAATGTTTCAAATTCATTGAAATGTTTTTGGAATGGAACGATTTGAGGAGTGGAAGAGGGGAGAAATGAGAATATATGGGGTTTTGGTTTTGTTTTAGCCTCTGTTTATAGTGTTTTGAAAAGGTGTTTCCACTTGGGGTTTTTCCAAGTTGACCATTTTTAAAGAAACTGAACCCAACACCCTAAAACTCAAGACAAAAGAAGGGAAAACGTCATCAAAATGCAAAGAGAGTCAGACAGTCAAAAAGTCAATTAATAACCTATTTGCATAGCCATTTTTGGGATTTTCCCGCTATCAAATTCATTGATACAAATGTGATGGATTACTGACTAGTCACAGAAGGTCCCATCATATACTTTTTCATTTTCCCACACCAAACTACCCCTAGTAATGTTATTAAAATGGAACCAATAATGATGGATTCTTATCCAACTAGTTGCCTTAATGAAATATAAATAAAATAATATATTTCAAGCAGTGTCCCCTCAATTTTCATATTAATATTTGGTAGTGAAATATTATATTGCTTTTCGGGGTAAAAGATGTCACAATTCTGACGGTACAGGTGTCCAGATCGTGACCAACCCACCCACACACAGAAAAGAAGGATATAATTCGATTTGGGCAGAGATGAGAGAGAGCTGAGTGAGAAGTTTAGGGTTATGAGTGAAGGGGTATAACTGAGAACTATGAGTGAGAAGGTATGAGTCCGAAGAGGTTTCAGTGAGAAGATCTGAGTGAGAAGAGGTACAAGTGAGAAGATTCAACATGTCTTCGTCTTCATCTCCCGCTCAAACAAAGAGGTGTCAGTATTGTGGAGCTACAATGGTGCTTCGGGTTTCAAAATCAGATAAAAATCGAGGGAAGCCATTTTGGAAGTGTCTAACCTCCTATGTAAGTTTTCATTTCAAGAATATGTATGTGGGTGAAAAAAAACCTATGTCTAACTCTGACAGAATTATTTTGCATATATGATGCCTGCAATTAGGGAGCCACCAGTTGCAATGGATTCGAATGGGTTGATGTAACCTCCGCTGAAGCAGAACATCAAGATGACACGTATGATGCTAGAGTGCTGAATATGCTGAAGTCCATTAAGGACTTGGTATTAGTTTTATTAGTTGTATCAATTGTCATATTATTTGTTCTTTTAATGATCAATTAAGTGCACGGTTTCAAGGATTGTGAAAGTTCTCCCCAAAAAGACATGTTGCACGCACCACCAATGAGTTTTCAAACCCATTTTGTAATATTTGTTCTTGAAATAGGTGGATTGGCATTGAATTTAAACAAAAGCATTTATTTGTTTGAAACCCAGCAAAAACTTTCCAAGACTTACTTTAAAAAAATAAAGTCATACGAAGACGATAAAATCACAATACAGGGCCAATACGATGCAATAACAAGACAATACATTTTTTTTTGAAAATTGCATAATTATTTAGTGTATATAGATTGTTTATTTGCGTATACTTAAAGTTTATTGATTGTTTACTGCATATAAATCGCATGATATTGAATGTTTATTGAAGGTTTATTGATTTTTTACTGCATGTATTTTGCATGTTATTACTCCGATATTGAATGTTTATTGAAAGTTTATTGATTGTTTACATGTTTATTGAAGGTTTATTGATTATTAAATCCATGTATTTCGCATGTTATTGAACCGATATTGAATGTTTATTGAAGGTTTATTGATTGTTTACATGTTTATTGATTGTTAACTGCATGTATTTCGCATGTTATTGAACCGATATTGAATGTTTATTGAAGGTTTATTGATTGTTTACATGTTTATTGATTGTTAACTGCATGTATTTCGCATGTTATTGAACCGATATTCAATTTTTATTGAAGGTTTATTGATTGTTTGCTGCATGTATATCGAATGTTATTGCTCCAATATTGGATGTTTATTGGGGGCACAAGTACCACTCAAGTAAGATTTAAAGGGGGAAACGGACCTTATTCTTTCTTTTAGTAGGAAGAACAACTGTTAAGTTTAATTTCCTATTCAATACGACTTCCTTATGGTTGGTGTAATTGGGGACTGATGTATATTGCATGTCTATTGTATGTATATTGCATGTCTATTGTGTGTATATTGCATATCTATTGTGTGTATATTGTTTGTCTGTTGTGTGTATATTGCTTGTCTGTTGCTTGTGTATTGTTGTTTATTTCCTTCATAAGCAATAAACAATTAATATACATACAATAAATGTAAGATATACACGCAATAGAGAAGCAATATAGACGCAACAGACATGCAATATAGACGCACCAATATACATTACTTTTATGCTACTGAGCTGCCCAAAACCAATAAAATAAAGAAAATCAACGAATTTATTAACCGATTATAAAGGAGAGAGGGATTCAAACCCGAGGGGCGGTACGGAACCAATAGGGAGTTTTTATAGCATTGCACCTGGGGACATTTTTTCATGTGTTTCTATAAAGAGGGCATGGTTGAATAAAACATTGGAGGCGAGGCCATAGCCGCTTATTCCCCTTACAGAATTACCTTATTAAGATGCAACCCATTGCGATTAAGTCAAGGCATGTTGAACGGCTTAAAGATTATGATATGATATTTGAAATGGTGGCTTGCATAAATGATGACATATCACTTTGCAATGATGTAATACACTTAAAAAGCCATCTTCAAATCCCAATTCACATATGCAGTCTTTAAATCCCAATTCAATGCAGTTTGGTTAAGGTTATGTAAATGTCGTGAAGGAGTTAGGCTAATATTACACAGAAGTTTGTTTCATTAAATCCAAAAATACTTTACACTCCATAGGCACATTCTATGTATGGGAATGACATGTGTCTAACTTCAAAAACTCATCTGCCTATCCATTTAGATTGCCTACGTGCAATAGATTTACAGATCCATTTACTTTTCTCCTCACCAAGCCTCAGCATCTCCATTTCAGTTTCTTCATTTTTCTGTCTATGCTTTGCATCCAACTCCATATACATTTAGCACAATATGAGAATAAACGTAGCGTAGTATCACACTAATCAAAATGAAAGCATGCATCCGCTATAATATTTGCCACTATTTTGGTTCTAATTGTTATTGTCCAATAACTTAAACCTCAAATTATGTACAAAAATACACTAAGATTGAGAAAGACGAAGAAGAATAGAGGAGCAGAGGGAGAATTCGAAAAGGACCCGTAGGTCTCTATTGTGTATTTACATGAGTTTGAAATTGGACATTCCCAAAACCTATTTAATCATCATGTACCTAAACCAAGTTCAATCAATATCATGGCATGTAAGCATCTCCCCGTGTTATCTCTGCAGCCAATTTCAACCGAAAAAAGGGCATGTTCTGCGAGGTGCAAGTAGCTAATGGAATCTCAGCGCTCAAAAGCTCAATGTACTTCAACACAAACATGCCACAATCGCCTCTGAAGCAAAACAAGAACTCGATCAATTCAACTAATGACATTCTAACGTAATTGACAATTTAAAGTAATAAAATTAAATAAAAAGTTGTGCTTACTGATTAGACTGTTGTGGAACATCCACACGTTCTATTGGCCACGGACACCACCAATCTCGGCTGCAATTGTTTGCGTAAACACCTTCTTCATAAAAGTCGATGGTGTTGAGAAGATTTGGAATCGTAATTGAAAGCGGGGCGAGTTCTTCCTTTAAGATCTCATCTGGAATAAGTGAAACCTTTGAATCGTACACTTTGATTTCACACAAAACCAGATCAATCATTACAGCCACCCAATGCTTGTACTTCGTCAACATACAAGGGGCATACACCTTATATACGTTCTGCCAATCCATCCCACACGCCGGAACCTTGCCATTTACAACGTTCAGTAAACTGTTTCTAATTTTCCACCCAACCTGCTCTTTTTTTCTTTTATTATCCGCAAAGCAAGTATGAATGTGATTATGTGAAATAGAAAACAATCAATGGTTAAACACCTCCACAAAGCAAGTATGGATAATTTGTAATTATTAACAGCACTTGGTCAAGGCCTATGACATACCATAAAAAATACATCGGTCGTTGTCCAGTCCGATATTTCTACTTCCTCCAACTCTTGTTGTCGCTTCCGGATGAGATACAACCCCAAATCAATGTGCTGCAACATGTTTTTCTTGTCAATCTCATAATCTATGTACATTAAAACAAATGCATAATCAATTAAACTTACATCTCCTTTCAGCCAACCATCAACTTTGACGAGGAAAGCGAAGAATTCAATCTCAGCTTCCACGTTGCCAAATTGCATCACCAAACTATGAATATAAAAAAGTTTTAGAACACAACAATTAAAAAATATATACAGTCATGCCTTCTATCTCAAAATACAAGGGACTTACTTTGGGTTATGGCGCCATTCCCAACAAAGTTTCAGCAAATTCACCAGATCATCATGCGGAATCGCCTTCATTGGGTCTAACATCTTCAGTCCGGTTGTCTGTGCCACAGTTTTTGGAACCAATTCACTGCCTTCAATGATCTTCCACATAGGAATGATCCTCTTCCTTTTCCGTAATTGGACCCCTTGTTCCACAGCTTTACCTTTATCATTCAACCAAACGTTCAACTGAGATAGTACAGCTGTAGGTTGATCCAAATCAATGTCCCCGATAGTAAACTCAACCTTTGTCCCCTCCGTGCTCTCGCCAATGTCACCCCCAAGCAACATAACTTCATTATCTTCTTTCTCACGTTGGTTTCTTGGCACTTTCTTTTCCTCACTTCTTTGTCTTTTCACTTCCTGGCCCTCCATTTTTTTCCTTTGCAGTTCCTCTCCCTTACTGCTTTTTCTTTTCACTTCCTCTCCCTCACAGCTCTTTCTTTGGGCTTCCTCTCCTTTGCTACTTTTTATTTTCACTTGCTCTCCTTCACTTCTTTTCCTTTGCCCTTCCTCTACCTCACTTGGTTTTCCTTGCACTTCACCCCCTTCAATCCCCTCCTCTTCCTTTTCCTCTCCCTCATTTCTATTACTTGGCCCTTCACCCCCTTCAATCCCCTCCTCTTCCTTTTCCTCTCCCTCATTTCTATTACTTGGCCCTTCACCCCCTTCAATCCCTTCATCTTTCTTTTCCTCTCCCTCATTTCTGTTACTTGGCCCTTCATCCCATTGAATGTCATCCATTTCCTCACTTCCCTTAAATAGATGTGAGATGACACAACGATTCGTCCTTTCTTTCAGTAAAGCTAGGTCCCTCCTTACTTCCTGCTCAAACTGAGGACCTAAACAGTGGTCCAAAAGTTTTTCCATCCGTATGACCTTTAACTCAAGGACGTCCTTTTCCCGCTTTACTTGAAACAACTCGGACCTCAACAAGCTTACCACCTTGTTCAACTCATCAAGATCAGCACATGAAGAAGGAATTGACTCTGCCGAGACAACAGTAGGGCGATCCTGTGGCCAACTCCAATATGGTTGTCTCATTTCCTCTTCACTCGGACATAGCGCCCGCAACTGAACCGACTGTTTCAGAATACAGACAAGAGTCATATTCAATCATTCTACTTCATAATTTCATTCAATCTTATAAATAGTTCCAAGGGCTGCAAACCAAACCTCTTTGCTCTGGAAAAAATAATTGTTCAACTTTCTCATCTCGGGAACAGACGTAGTAGTTCTCCATCGCAAAATACTCGGGACAGCTGTCGGATCAACAACCTTGCAGTAATTCAGGTCCGCCATTCTAGGAATTAATTCATATACCCAAATCTACACAATTCACAGGACAAAAGTCATTATTTAAGTTTTAAAGAAAAAACAAAACATAACTGACATGAACATTATTACCATGTACCTGGAAAGCATACGTGAAACCTTTAAAACTCCAGCCACTCCTTTGCGCTTCACCATGCTTATCCTTCTTGCCCTTCTCATTTCTCCGACTTGTTCCCGTTACCTTACTTTTCCCCTTCCCTCTTCCCTCTTCATTTTCAAAGCTTTTCACATACTTTGTTGGTGCAGAAAATAGACTGTCTTGGGTTTTGTCAAAGGACACCGAACCCCACGGATAACTGTTGAACGCATCCAAGTCCTCTACAAGGGTCAGGTAATTTAGATTGATGTTCAAATGTTTGTCCCTTCCCAAAACCACTAACTCAGCAAAGTAAACAAGAGCTAGCTTGTAGATGTCATCTTCCTCTGTGCACCTCAAAAATGCTTCTTCTAAAGCATTGCATGTAATTCCTTCGTCTATAAAATATCTTTTCTGAAGTCTAATTTCATCACTCTCTTCACTGGAAACTTCAGGCACTTCCCCAAAACGAAGCCATGTGATCAAACAGAAATCCTGACGAGTGAACTGAGCAACGTCACACCCTAATAAGAAACTCAGTCCATCCAAGTCTTTCACACCCTGCCCAGCTACTCTACGCAACACAGCCCCATGCACAATCTGCCCGCTAAACTGAATCTTATCTATATTCAGAAGATGGCCAAAGCATGATGTCTTGAATTGTTCTAATTGTTCCTCACTCAACTTCGCTCGAATTGCAGCTAGAGATGAATTTGCATGTGAGCAGTTGTTCACCCGTGACGAATATGCCTCTGACTCTGGCCATACCAGCTCCACGTTGGATCCCATTTCCTGAAATACAATATGAAATAACGTGAACACATATACTACCACGTATTTGCACAATCACATTGGTATTTACACAACTACACTACTACAAAAAAGCAAAAAGACGACGGTAAATCACCATCGTGTATTCAGATTTTCAATGGTCGTGGAATCCACCGTCATCTTTTCCCTCATAAACCACGACGCTAAATCACCGTCGTTGTTAAAATATACAACGTCATCAACAAATACAAAACGACGTCTTTGTACTGCAAAAGATCTAAAAAAGCAGACGAGGATGAGAATAGACGACCAACTCTCTAAAAAAACCGTCGTTAAAAAGAAAAAATATGACACATATTAACAGAACAAGGCCGCAAGATAGACATACAACGACGAAAATTAAAATAAGACGCCGTTAAATATCATTTTCACGACAATAAAAAATATGGCGTCTTTAAATACATTAGAAGACGACGTTATTGATTCCTACTACGTCGCCTATATAAACACAGCCGTCGTAAAATAAATTTTCCACTTCGATTTTTCTATAAAAGATGGCGTGGAAATAGTTGTCAGTGTCATTATTTACGACGTATGTATTTATAGAGTAGACGTTGAACAACGACACAACGTCGGTTACAAATATATGAGAGTCGTATTACAAAATTTATACGTCCTATTTTCAGAAACAAACAACGACGATAAATATTAGACGTTGTTAAATAAAATAACGTCGAAAACAAATAAAAACAGACGTGTTTAGTCTGCTAAAGTTTTAAAAAAATAGTCGAGGATGAGAATAGACGACCAACTCAAACAAATCACCGTCGTTAAAAAGGAAAAATATGACACATATTAAAAGAAAAAGGCCGCAAGATAGATATACAACGACTACATCTAAAACACTACGCCGTTAAATATAATTTTCACGACAAGAAAAAATATGACGCCTTTAAATACATGAGAAGACGACGTTATTGAAATCTACTACATCT
>NC_047654.1:7490816-7492611 GCF_902201215.1 Prunus dulcis
GTGTTCTTAATCTTTTCCTGAAATATTTTCACTTGCAATTTTGTCTGTTAAAATGGTTTCTCAACACCAAACTAAGGATTCTGGCTCCAAGAAAAATGGAGATAAGGAGCTTGGAATGGTAGCTCCTCAAGACAAGTCTTCGAAAGAGATGAAGTCTTCGAAGAAGATGAAGTTTGCTTCATCATCTGCTGAGACAGAACCAACAAGCCAGACAACAATCTCTAATGATTCAAAGACTGGTCGAGGTATGAGCACAATGCCTCGTGTTGTGAAGAGAAAGCTTCAGAAACTGAGGCCAATTGTTGAGTACAATAAAAAGGGGAAAGGTATTGGCCAAGCACATAGTGAAATGCAGTCGTACATTGGTATCTTGGCACGCTCCAGAGTTCCACTTGTGGACAAGAAATGGTCCCAAATCCCCAAGGATATAAAGGAGCAGATATGGGAAGCAGTTGACATGGCTTTTGTCGTAGGTCAAGGGGGCAAGACCTCTGTTTTAGCTTTTGCTGCCAAGAAATGGAAGGATTTCAAGTCTACACTAACGAGGCATTATATCCTTCCATACACCAATGACAAGGAGAAATTAAGCCAACCCCCGGAAACATATAAATTCATAGAGAAAGCACAATGGGATGCCTTTGTGGCTTCAAGGCTTTCCAAAGATTTTGAGTCTGTGCATTCTCAACATGCACAGATTAGGGAGAAACTCGAGTACAATCATCGATTGTCTCGAAAAGGATATGCTGGATTGGAGGATCAATTGGAGGAAACCATGCCTGGGTAGAAATTGATCGATCTACCTTATGGAAGAGAGCTAGACAGGACAAACATGGTAACATCCCCGATCCAAAGGTGGTAGAGAAAGCAAAATTAATTGTAAGCCTACTCACTCTGTTTTAAATTTTTATTAAACTGTGAAAAATTCTTATTACGTCTTATGTTATATTTTTTTCATCGTGTGAATGATATTACCACGTCGAAACTTTTTAAAAAACGTCGTTAAAGGTCTAAATAGGAAAAACTACTCTATTTTCTTTAATTATAGCATAAGACGTCGGTGGTTCATTTCGCGTCGTGTGAATGATATTACCACGTCGAAACTTTTTAAAAAACGTCGTTAAAGGTCTAAATAGGAAAAACTACTCTGTTTTCTTTAATTATAGCATAAGGCGTCGGTGGTTCATTTCGCGTCGTGTGAATGATATTACCACGTCGAAACTTTTTAAAAAACGTCGTTAAAGGTCTAATTAGGAATCACTACCCTGTTTTCTGTAATTATAGCATAAGACGTCGATGGTTTATTGATTTCGTCGTTTTAAAAAACTAACCACGTCGGTATAACTACCGTCGTGATAAGTTATAATAACATCGGTTTATATGTTATTGCGTCGTGTGAAATTATATAATACGTCGTTTGTGTATAAATAACCGTCGTGTGTTTTTTGTTCTTACTTTTTTATATATCTTTGTTTTAGGATGAATTGCAAAAACAAGTCTCGGAAGGCAAAGTCAGGGTATATGGCAGCAATGATGTGCTGACCATGGCTTTGGGCCCCGAGCATCCCGGCAGATTGAGAGGAGTAGGTGCTGGGATTTCCCCAAGGCAGTATTTCAATTTACCCAAACCACAGAGGGTTAGCTTTGACGACCGCTTGAAGGAGAGTTTAAGAGTTCTCCTTCAAGAAGAGACTAAAAAGATGGAGGCTAAGGCAAGGGAAGAGACCTTAAGGATGGAGTCTAGAACAAAACAATTGGAAGAGACTCTAAGTAGCAGATATAGTTGTTGGCCGGTTAT